>NC_061870.1:33667188-33799688 GCF_907164915.1 Impatiens glandulifera
TGAACAAATTCACCCATGTTGAACCCGAAAGGTACCCGATTGCCCGATTCATATAAAAAATGTACATTTCAATGTGTCAAAATGTCCCAAAACCTACCATTTCTGGACTTGAAATTTGGTTTCATAACCAAAGAGAGTCGTTTCGAGACCAGAAAGTTTGGTTTAGAGACCCTAAAGGGTCATTTCGGGTCCCAAAATCATACTTTCGGGTCCCAAAAATGTCTTTCTTGTCCTAAAACCACTCCGAAAGGGTTTTTTCTTGTCCTAAAAGGGTGGTTTCGGGACAAGAGGAGTTAGTTTCGGGACTCGAAATGGGTGCTTTAGGGACCCGAAATGTGTGGTTTCGGGACACATTATGAATGTTTATTGCCCTGAAACCACTCTCTTTCTGGAATGATAGGGTGTTTTCGGGTCCTAAAACCACTCTGAAAGGCCGAAAGGGTGGTTTCGGAACAAGAAAGGGTCATTCATTGTCCCGAAATGGATAGTTTTGGGACAAGAAAAGGTTCTTCCTTGTCCCGAAATTGGTGGTTCGGGACAAGAAATGATCATTCATTGTCCCAAAATGGGTGGTTTAGAGACAAGAAAGGGTTCTTCCTTGTCCCGAAATGAGTGGTTTCAGGACAAGAAAGGGTCCTTCCTTGTCCCAAAATGGGTGGTTTCGAGACAAGAAAGGGTCATTTTTTGTCCCAAAATGAGTGATTTAGGGACAAGGAGGGGTCATTCCTTGTCCCGAAATGGGTGGTTTCGGGACAAGAAAGGGTCGTTTCGGGACCCGAAAGAGTTGTTTATGGACTTATTTCTTACGATTGCACTTAATTTTTGCAGTCACATTCCTAGTGTTGGAACGACATTTTCCTCTGAAGAACAACTTCTTGAATTCTACACATCATATGCCCATTTAACTGGATTTGACATTACCAAGTTAGGGAGCAAAAATGTAGGTGGTAAGAGGAAATACTTCAGCATTGGTTGTGCCAAGTGTTTTATGAAAGAATCGAAGGCCAAAAATAAGTTTCATCAGCCTAGACCAATAACGAAGACAAATTATAAAACAAAGATTAATGTTGTTATTCAAAATGAAGGGGAATATGTGATAACAAATATTTCTCTTGAGCACAACCATACATTAAGTCTTAAGAGGATACGTCATGTTAGATTCTACAAAGTAATAATAGACGGAAATGTAAAAAGTAAATTGGATACAAACGATGAAGCTGGAATAACTGTGGCCAAAATATTTCAATAACGATGAGAAATGAAAAGAAGAAAGAGAGAGAAGAAGAAAAAGGGGGAAACTGAAACGTTTTTTTTTTATTTTTTATTTTTTTATTTTTTTATTTTATTTTTCTCTCCTAGCTGGCAAGGCCACGTAGGATTCGTGGCCTTGTTTTCGCTGACCATTCGTTGAAAATATTATTTCTCTTTTTATAATTTTTCCTTTACGATAAGAATGAGATGAATCAACAATTAATTAATCACAGGCAGCGGCATAATTCTTTGTATGCATGTGTGAAAGTGTCACAAGGTTTGTATCTTGCTTGGACTCAATTAGATCTAATTATAATTTTGTTTCTTTCTTTTTCTAAAGATAATGTATAATTAATATGGGTATAAGAGTTGTTTCAGTTAAAAGTGTATGTTTTGTCATATATATAAAAAATGAGACAAAAATGTGGATAACATGGGGTTATCCACATACCTCGCAAACACCTAGCCGCAATAAATTACCACATGACGAGCTCAAACCTAAAACCTCTCAAAGAAACTGGAGATATCCCGCACTTGTTCATCTTCAAAATAGTCATATAAAATAAGGTTGTAATCATATCTTAAGAGAAGATTTGCTTATACTAAGTTCATCTTCAAATTACCATATGGTTTATTCTAACAAAACAATAAAATTGCACCAAACAATTAAATTTACAAAAATCTCTTCAGCTCATTTACTAAATATAAACCCTTGGCAACAATTGATTCAGTGGATGAATAAGACAACTCTATAAGCAAACCTTTTGTTTTTTTACAGAGAATCTTAAGCAATTTGTGGAAGAAGAATCTTTGAATTTTTAAGTTATTTTAAGAATTTTTATTTAAAATTTAACCATCAATTCATCTATTTAATCATATTTTTATTATTAAAATATAAAAATTATTATTTATTATCCTAAAGAAGAAGAGAGGAAAAAATATAACGTGTTTTTGTATTTTAACCTCAATAAACTAATAATTTTTAAAATTTTATCATACCAAAAAAAACGCTTTCAAACAAGTTTTTAGTGTCTTTTTATTTTTATTTTTTTTTATTCATGATTTTCCCGTCTTTTAGTAAATAACATTTTGGCTGCGAATATATATTATATTTTTTTGGGAGACTATAACTCAACCTCAACTAGTGCTATCAGATTATATATTTTTTATTTTATTATTTTTGTAACACATAAATTAATGTTCATAAATCAAATAAATTTGTTATTTCAATTATAAGTTACAGAAAGAGATAAACATGAAAAAAATATAATAGTTGTGAAAAGATGGTAGCTTATTCTAGAAAAAAGTTGTACAATAAAATTATAATGTATTGGTACTAAACTACTAGCTAGCTATGTTTACAAAGGAAAATGAATGAATAAATAAATAAATATTTTTTTTCTTTTTTCTTTTTAGTGTTTAAAAAATCACTACTGTAGTTGTATTGTATATTTTGTATGTGAAGAAGAAGAAAAAATAAAAAATAAAAGAATGAGTGTGTTTTAATTTTGATTAGAATTGTGAAATGCATCTTCTAAGTCGAGGAGCTTTCTGTTTCATCTGCTGCAAATCTTCTGTCCATACTTTGCCAATGTCTTGAGAGATCTTCAATGCATCTATGGATACACCAGCCAGACCCTTTCTTGTGAACCCAACTGCATAAAGACCCGCCTTTCCTTTCCACCCATTTGGGAACGGTGTGTTTGGGAATCCGTCTTTTTTGAAAAACTCTGTTTCGTGAAGCCAGTATGGCACGTTGCTACGGTACCCAGTTGCAAGAACAACCGCATCGATGTCTAACGTCTGACCGTCGACCAGATCCACGGCTCCCGATGAAAACCTTTTGATTCCTGGAACAACCTTAACTTCTCCGGATCTGATCTTCTCCAGGGCGCCAATGTCTAGGACGGGCGTCTTCCCGTTGGCGTTCTGCTTCAGCTCTAAGGGACCCATTTTTGGCCTCTTGAGCCCGTATTTCTCCATGTTTCCAAATATGATCCACGAAAACAGAAGCACGATCTTGTCCACTAGCCACAGAGGCAACCACGCCAGCATCAGGGTGGCCAACTCTATGGTCGATCTTCCCAATATTTCCCTTGGCAATACGTGAACAGAGCTGCGAACCACCATCGACGGCTCTGCATTGTGGTTGCAGAGATCGAGAGAGACTTCCATTCCTGAGTTTCCGCAACCCACAACGAGTACTTTCTTCCCTGAAAATCTCTCGCCGGATTTATACTGAGATGCGTGTAGGACTTCGCCCTTAAATTCCTTCAAACCGTCAATCTCCGGCACAACGCACTCTGCATTCTCACCGGTGGCCACCACCAGCCACTGACAGATGTACTCCACCTCGGAGCCGTCGAAATTGGAGACGCTCTTGACGCGCCATAGACGGCAGGCGTCGTCGTACTTAGCAGACTGAACGGACTCGTTGAATTGCGGTTTGATATCGAACTTGTTTGCGTAGGATTCGAGGTAATCGATGAACTGTTTCTTGGTGGGGTATTCCGGGAAGTGATCGGGAAATGGGTGTTTGGGGAGTTGGCAGAATTGTTTAGGGAGATGAAGCTTAAGGCGATCATAAGTCCTCTTTTGCCATAAAGAAGCTATACAATCAGCTCTTTCAACAACCACAAAAGGGACCCCCTGTTCCCTAAGGCAGGCACCGACGGCAAGGCCTGAAGGGCCGGCACCGACAATAACCGGACCGTTAACCAAAACGCAGCGGCGGCGGGAGAAGAGATGATCGTTTTCTTTTCCAGAAAAACTAAACATTTTGGATCACTGCTTTTAAATTTAGATACTAATTAGTTAGAGGTAGAACAATTTCAATTGTTTGAGTGATAGAATTTAGAAATGATTGATAAGAAAGAGAGTTTAAGGTAGTGCCCTTTAAATATGGAGAACCGGAAATAACATGCATGCGAAATGTTTTGATAAAATAATAATATTATTTAGTGCGCTCTCACTTGGAGTCAAATTTGCACGGACAATAAGGCCTCGTTTGATCTGTTTTCAAGTTACTATCATTTTAAGTTTTTACCTATCAAATCATTCAGTTGATTGTTTTTATATTTCAAATGTCATGCAATTACAATTTCAATCTAAAGGGGGTGAAACTGAAAATTAATAAAATTATACACTTTAGTTTTATTATAATTATTATTAGGTTAAATATTTCATCAAACAAATAATTAATAATAAATTTCTTATTCTAAATCCAATAATCAAACATAACCTTAACTAATTTAGTATTTATTGCAAAGAGAGGGAGGTGCATAAATAAATGAATAAAACTTTGTTTGATTTTCTTTTAATGCAGAGAGTGAGAGGTGCATAAATTAAAGTTTTTTTTT
The DNA here is from genome assembly GCF_907164915.1 of Impatiens glandulifera. Classification (NCBI taxonomy): domain Eukaryota; kingdom Viridiplantae; phylum Streptophyta; class Magnoliopsida; order Ericales; family Balsaminaceae; genus Impatiens; species Impatiens glandulifera. The sequence continues at coordinate 33,671,799 of NC_061870.1, forward strand.
ATGCACCTTGTGCAAATAATAATAATAATAATAATAAATAAAACTTTGTCTCATCTTCTTGAAATGTATAATTAATATTATGCCAAAAAGGTTAGTCCGATTAGGTACTCACGCGTTGGGAGAAAAAGTGGAGTCAAAACTAGGCTTTAATTTAACCTCTTCGATTTAATTTGTTTTTAATTATATATATATTAATATAGAAACAATTTTTTCTTAACAATAACAAAATAAGAATTTGAAAATTTGATTAAAATTCATGAAGTTTGATGAAGAGAACAAAATATTAATTTTATTGAAACTCAAACATGATAGATTGTGGAACATCATTCTAAACCCATCTCAAATATATATATATATATATATATATATATATATATATATATATATATATATATATATATATATATATATATATATAATAGTTATTTGGATGACACTAATTTTTGTTATGCATACCTTTATTTATTGAATATAATATTCAATTCACACATTGTGTATAGAGCTTTAAATAAGATTAATTTTTGACTGAAACCTCGATCATGGAAGATTACACTAGTCATCGGTCAATATATGCTTGTTTTGAACAACTAATTTTATTTTTCTTCCGAAAACCTTAAAAGCCATTTGTAACCCTAACACAAATACTTCTGAATAAATCATTAAATCACTCCATTCATAATAAGATGAGTCAAATATAATATTGAATTGTAATTGTAAAATAGTCTAAGTAACTTTCTTTGAATTAGTTTTACATTTGATTAAATTAATACTTATATATTTAACTACTTGAGCTCTTTCAATTAAAAATCAACTTTTAGTTTTATTGAAGGGTATAGTTTTATAATGGCACACTAAGAAGGCTTACCAAAATTACATAAACGGACATGAAAAACAGATTAATTAATAATATTCAACTAGTAGGTAAACTAAATTCTAATGAATTAGCTAGATAATTCCATATATAGTAAGTAGGTCATGAATGAAGGATTAGTTAGGTATTTTAAAAAAAAAAAAGTTTTAAAATAACTTTTATTAAAAAAAAGCGTAAAATGCGTCCAAAAATTACAACGTAAGAAATTTAAATGTCAATAAGGTCAAAATTTTATCATCCCGTACAAGCCCATGATGAAATAATTTTTTTAGATTAAAACGAACGCGTATAACATTAATCATTTGAGACACTCATGCTCATAACTTATTCTTTCGAAAACTTTTCTATTTTTTTTCCAAATAGTCAACAACATGAGGCGAATTGGTTTCCAGTCGATCACGATGTTGTTACTAGAACTTTATTCAATCAATTTGACCCAAAAGTGGACGATTTTTGTTGGTGTATCCATTAAAAATGAAGTAGATTCTGCACAAGAGTCCACATGCTCTTAGCAAGGTCACAATTGAAAAGAATATAATTAATGAATTCTTCATTTTTCAAATAAATGTTGCATCTGCTAACAAGATGAAATCTTTCTTTTTCAGTTTGTTATATGTCAAAACTCTTCCATTGATAGATTCTCAACCAAAAAACGAGATATTTGATGGAATTTTTGATTTCTACACCTCTTTCCAAGGAAACCAAGATGAAGTCATTTGGAGAGACGCATGATAAATGTAGCTAATTTTAAAATTGGGAGAGCTGATTAGAGAAAATTTGTTGTTAGTCTCTAGGTCAATCGAAACATGGGTAATAGCATCTATGAGGAGGGTATGTCTACCGTCCTCTTCGATGTAAAATCATCTATTTAAAGAAAATTTTCAAACAATTTGATTAGATATGAGACGAAAATAGTCTACCACTTTAACATGTTTTTTATTAGAGATCTCAAAAACGTCCCAATAAGAGTATGACAACTTTCCACTTGGGTGGCATAGATCATTCCAGAAATCGGTTTTCTTACCATTACTCACCGTAAAAATGAGAAGGGTGGAGCATCTCTTATGTTTTAATGATTTGGCCACATAGGCTTCTACCCATAAACTTTCTCTTAAAGAGATACATCAATTTGTTATCTTCAAGTCCGTACTTGCCGATGACTGTTTTCTTCTAGAGACTTGCGTTGTCGTTGAGAAATCTCTACCACTATTTATAGATGAGCAAAGTGTTGAAAATGGAGAAGTCCTTGATTACGAGTCTGCTGTCAACAACGTCAAACTTTGTTGTGTCCTACCTCACCAAATGAGTGGTTTTAGAAGAGTTGGAAATTCCCTAAAGAAAATTCTTAATGATTATGTCAATTTTGCTGGTCACCGATGTAGGGTTATGGAAGAGTGACATAATGAATGTTGAGACAATGAGAATGGAGTTTTTAATGAGGACTAATTAATTTACCACATTTAGAGAGAAATTTGCTTTTCCAAAGAGCAACATGATTCTCATTTTCAGAATGATAAGATTCCAAATCTCTTCACAATTGAATCACAATTGAATTTAGCGTGGAGAGGCTCTCGAAGCCAAGATACTTCGATGGGAGAGAACCTATTCTAAACCTCAGAATGCTGGGTGTTAGGACCGATGAAAAACAGTTCATATTTTTCTATAAGGATGATTTGGAAACGCAGGAAGATGAAGTGGAAATGTAGGGGAGAAGGACGAGCAAGTCTTTCACACAAGGACTTCCCAAGCGGTCTTTACCGTCTTATTACAAAACTTAATTGCGCCCAAAAAAGGGCAGTGGAAGAAATCGGTTTTGGATCTTTTTGTCCTTGAAATTGTCGAAATGCCCATAAGATTTAGGATACTATGTTGTAAATAATTTCAACTGTCAGAGGTGCTTGTTGATGCTTCATGGCGGGGCACTGAATATGTTGCATTCCTTCGTGCCTGGCGAAAGAGATGGAACATAAATGTGGATTTTGGTGCTCTATTTACGACTTCAAGGTAGATTTCGTTGTAACTTGTGTTTATGGTGTAGAGATTTATAAGGACAGGTCCGACATAATTGCAGAATGATTTGGAAACGCAGGAGGATGAAGTGGAAATGGAAGGGGAGGAGGTCTTTCACAGACCTCTCCGGCAGAATTAGACTAACCAATTATAAGTTTCAAATGGTAAAATATTCTAAGTAATTTTCTTTGGATTAGTTTCACAATTTATTAAATTAACTTATATACATTTAACTATTTGAGCTTATATAATTCAAAATTCAATGACAACATAACTTTCTAATTTTATAAACGCACCCTAAGTTAGTAGAGCTTTTATTGAAGGACATAGTACAATAATTAAGAAGGTTTACCAAAATTACATAAACGAACAAGAAAAATAGGTTAATTAATAATATTCAACAAGTAGGGAAACTAAAATATTCTAATTAATTAGCTAGATAATTCCATATATATAATTGGATTTGGAACATTAAGTAAGTAGGTGAATGAATTATTTATTAGTTAGCCATGAATTATTTATTTTTACTGAAAACTGAGAATCAATTGATAAGCCATGAATAACAAATATTCTATCCTTAAACTAGGGGTCGAGATGCATGCAGGTTAGCTCTGCGACGAATTCTTGGCGCAAACGTCTAACAGTAATGCCTGAAGTTCCCCTTTATGATACAACTTGACCGTGTCTGCATTCAAACCAAAGATATGAACAATGCAAATCAACTCTACTAGGAAAAAAGAAAAAAAAGCAAGAAGTGTGAAAACAGGGTACCTGTACAACCGCCAATATGCTTGCCTCCTGTAAAGAAGAAGAATTTAGGTTCTGTTTTGGAGACATTGGTTTCATTTCATATGAAATTGGGCAAACAAGTAGATATTTAATTACCTAACCCATAATAAACTTGACAAGAACCTAATTTGATATACAACTAACTTCTTACCAACAAATACATTAGGGACGGTATGTTGTCCAGTTATCCTTAGTAGCATTTTCTGCAATTGTGGTCCTTGGGCTCCTAGACAGATTCAAAAGCATTGGAAAAAGGTTTTCTGTTATGTAAAGATGCGGCGAATTGCAAATTCACACAATACAATCTAGAATGAAAGAGACAAACAACATAAGAAATGGAAAATTAAGAAAAGAAAAGAAACTTCCATAAAAAAATCAGCAGAATTCTTCTGCAGTATTCAAGTGACTTAAAAAGGATCAAGCACCCATAATTCTATGTTCTTCAAATGAGAAGGCATCAAAGAGAAAAGGAAAGAAACATAAAGACATAACAATAGCACCCACAATGATAAACTAAGGAAATTGCTTTTCAAACACCAGGAATAGGAAGGAGATTGAAAAACCCACAATCAGTAAATCAATGTCAAAGGAGAAGGGGCTTTTGGTTCAATTCCATACGCAATTGACAGTTCTGATAAGCTATCAGTCATTGTTATTTCAGGAATACAAGTACATAGACTAAAATTATGTATACTATCGAAAACCAGATTCAATAATATATAAGCAGAAGAAGAAAACTTACCAAGTTCGTCCAATTCTATGACAAGTGGCTCGATGCCAAGCCGTCTGAATAATGTCTTGACCTCGGATGAGTACCTTGATTATAACGAATTCGACAACAGAACAATGAATATATATATATCTCAAAAGGAAATCACGTCAAGACACGAAATTGACAAGGAGCAATATCAAAACACTTACGAACACCATGATTTAGAGTAGACAACGACGGGATTATCGTCAACCGTCTTCTTCACGGTTTCCTTCAATCGCGAACCAAAAGTAGCAGCCATGGATGTGATCCTGAAGGATGGTAACTTTCTATCTCCCTCCTGAAGTCTGAGCCTCGAGTTTCTGCAGGAGGAGGAGGACAGGACGAATTGATCTCTGCTGTCGCAACGGCTCGGGAGGAGAGAAACAGTACTCTGAGAGAGATGGGATCGGACGGCGGAGGAGGAGGAGGAAGAAGGTGAGATGAGGACGACGGTCATCGGAAGAATCGACGATCCTGCCATCGACGATCGATCCCCGCCAGCCAAGCTGCAGCAGTGAATGAAGAACAACTCTCTTCTTCCGTCTTCCTTCACAGCTTCTCGTTGGTCTTAAATTTACTTCACATATCCATCATATTAAAATTATTTATGTGGGAATTAATAAATTCATATATATAAGTTCCTACATTTTTTATAATAAAACTATTTTTGTGACCCTAGATAAAAAAAACCTTATTAATTCATTATTGTTGGAATTATTTTGTCTAACTTTGCTCATATATTCAAGGCATAAATATAAAAAAATTCTCCAATGAAATAACATTTTACTTATTATCACCACAAATATTAATTTTAACATTAAACTATTATACATCTTTATATTATTTTAAAAGGAGTTAAAAAATAAAATTTACATAAAGACTGCTTAAATATCCAACTTTCTTGGCCAAATCTCAATCATTGCGGCCTTTGTCTTGTATTATAGTACAAACTTGTATAAAGAGTTGGTCATTTTGACAAAATAATGGATCTTCCTCAACTTACTCAAGTTTTATTATTTTATTGAAATGTAGAAAATTTATTAAGGTAAAAATTTATTTATACAGTAAGTTATGATTTACATTAGAAATTCAGATATTTAAAAGACATTAAATATGATAAAAGATAAATACGGACAACACTCAACATGTTAAGTGTAAACAAAACAACATATTAAGTATTCTACCGAATAAATCTGCAGATTCGACTGAAGTGCAATTTTGAAATGACTAAACTGTCACAAAAAAAAAAATGCACTGAAATTTGTGATAAATAATTTTAGAAAAATATGAGATTATAGAATCACTTGAGTTCTCTTCAATGGATATTTTCACAATTAGAGAAGGCAGCGAAAAATTGTAAACAAATTTATTCAAAATGGAAAATTTTGCTCTGATACCTTATAGAAAATTTAAGAGAGGGAAAATGTTATTTAGATAGTAAAGTTATAATTTACATGAAAAATCATAATATTTAAAAAACATTAAATGTGACAAAAGATAAAGACGGACAATACTCAACATGTTGAGTGTAAACAAAACAACATTTTTAGTGCAAGTAATTGCATAATTCTTCACCAAGATATCTATAACTTTATCTATAATATAAGACTTGAATGTAATATTTTTTTTATAAATATAGTTATAGCATTCAAATAAAAAGTAAAACTAAAATTTTGATTCAAAAATGTGATTGAAAATTTGACGATCATTGTAATAAAAAAAATTGTTTGATCACTTTTCACTTTACAAAAAAATAGAGAAAAAAGGCCCATTATTATCCAAAATATGCAAAGATCTTTTGGACCTGATGTTATGAATCATAATAGCCACTTTTCTTCAAGTTATTGGGTCTAATATAGCTTTCCTCTTCATATTTATAATTTATTCATTTGTAGTATTAAAATTAATTTCTGACTATTTCTAAAGTTAAATTCAACATTAAAAAAATAAAATGTCATTATTTAACAAAATTAAAACTGTAAATATAATGTCTTCAATAAATAAAAACATAACATAAATCAAAAGGTTTCGTGGTGTAGTTGGTTATCACGTCAGTCTAACACACTGAAGGTCTCCGGTTCGAACCCGGGCGAAGCCATGTTTTTATATTTTTTTTCCATGAATATTTGCATTCTCCCTGTGGGCCTAGTGAAAAATCGATGTGGTATGAATGCAACAGAGACATAGTAATGATTTAAAGTATAGCCTGCATGCATATTGAATAAATGGGCCCATTTTCCATTTCTATGGAGTTGATCCGCAACTTGTTCTATAGATAGTAATGTGAGCTTAAACAGTGTCCATGAAATATAATACATATTTGACTCCAGATAATCAATAATGGGACCTCATTTGAAATAGATATTCACAATTACCCAGATAACCCTTCTACCTACATAATACTTATTGTAACTTTGATAGACTATATACAACTATATATACATACTACTTTGAACTCATTTAAGAAATTGACAATTTTGAACCTTTTTATATATGAACAATGGAGAATATATTTAAGAAGGGGGATTCAAGAACTGTACAAAAGAAAGCCTCATCATCCTATTCCTATGGTGTGGTTACAAGAAATAATATTACAATAAGTAAAAAGAAAAACCCAAAACATTCCTCAAAATTTGGGTTCTTCAGGAGAGGGCTAGCTGATGGATCTGTCTCTACTCTTTTTTGAAATAGTAAAAAAAAAGAAAGATAAAAATGGGTGATTAGAACTGTGAGATGCATCTTCTATGGCGAGGGGCTTTCTGTTTCTTCTGCTGCAAATCTTCTGTCCATACTTTGCCAATGTCTTGAGAGATCTTCAATGCATCTATGGATACACCGGCCAGACCCTTTCTTGTGAACCCGACTGCATAAAGACCCGCCTTTCCTTTCCACCCATTTGGGAACGGGGTGTTTGGGAATCCGTCTTTTGTGAAAAACTCTGTTTCGTGAAGCCAGTATGGCACGTTGCTACGGTACCCAGTTGCAAGAACAACCGCATCGATGTCTAACGTCTGACCGTCGACCAGATCCACGGCTCCAGATGAAAACCTTGTGATTCCGGGTACAACCTTAATCTCTCCGGATCTAATCTTCTCCAATGCGCCGATGTCTAGAACAGGGGTCTTCCCCATAACGTTCTTCAGCTCCAAAGGCCCCATCTTTGGCCTCTTGAGACCGTATTTCTCCATGTTTCCTAACATCAACCATGAAAATAGAAGCATGAACTTGTCCACCAGCCACAGGGGTAACCAGGCCAGCATCAGAGTGGCTAACTCGAAGATGGATCTTCCGAATATTTCTCTTGGCATTACGTGAACAGAGCTGCGAACCACCATTGACGGCTCTGCATTGTGGTTACAGAGATCGAGAGAGACTTCCATTCCTGAGTTTCCGCAACCCACAACGAGTACTTTCTTCCCTGAAAATCTCTCGCCGGATTTATACTGAGATGCGTGGAGGACTTCACCGTTAAATTCCTTCAAACCGTCAATCTCCGGCACGACGCACTCTGCATTCTCTCCAGTGGCCACCACCAACCACTGACAAATGTACTCCACTTCGGAGCCGTCCAAATTGGAGACGCTCTTGACGCGCCATAAACGGCAGGCCTCGTCGTACTTAGCGGACTGAACTGACTCGTTGAATTGGGGTTTGATATCGAACTTGTTTGCGTAGGATTCGAGGTAATCGATGAACTGTTTCTTGGTGGGGTATTCCGGGAAGTGATCGGGAAATGGGTGTTTGGGGAGTTGGCAGAATTGTTTAGGGAGATGAAGCTTAAGACGATCATAAGTCCTTTTTTGCCATAGAGAAGCTATGCAATCAGCTCTTTCAACAACCACAAAAGGGACGCCCTGTTCCCTAAGGCAGGCACCGACGGCAAGGCCCGAAGGACCGGCGCCGACTATGACCGGACCGTTAACCCAAACGCAGCGGCGGGAGAATAAATCATCGTTGTTTCCGGTAAAAGTAAACATTTTTTTTTTCGGTTTCAATTAGAAGTAGTTTCTAATCTGTTTTGAGTGATAAGAAGTTTGAAATTGGAGGATTTGGAAAAGGGAAGAAGAGATGAGTGAGTTAGTGTTGGGATGGAGGAGGTGTTTAAATAGGAGAGATCGAGGAGCTGTGAAAGATGCATGTGAGGATGGGAGGGAAAGGGAAGAAAATTAATGTGATTCCCAAATCATAAGGCGAAGGCTGCGTTGGGTTACAATTAATCATTAAATGAATATGTGGGCGACTTTCTATTATTTATTTTTTCTTGGAGTGAGAAGATAATAGTGCTTATGTTTTTTTAATATTATTTATTTTTATGTATTTTTATTAGGGTTTTGATTATATAATAATAATAAAGTATTTTATATGATTATTAGTTTTAAATTTTAATACTGAGATTTGTGTAAAGTTACACCTTAAAATATGGCATGTATCTAATCTATTGACATCTGTCCCAAAGAATATTATTACACCCACAATTATATAATTAGTGATTAATTCATTATTTTATGTTTTATTTATTTATTTGTGAGATATTCTTCATCCTCCTATTGAAATTTAATTATTGTATATGCTTACGGATATTTCTATAATATAGTGTACAAGCATTCTGATATCTCATTTATTCTATTTAGATATACTATTTTAAATAATATATATATATTTATATATTATTTTTTAAATATATTTTATACAACAAATAATATATTAACCTTAACCTTATAATTATTTTTTAAAATGAATTAACCTTAAAATTATATATCAATTAAAAATATAATTATTAAAAACATTATTACTATTATATAATTATTTTAAATAAATAGTTAGGTAACTAATAATTAAAATTATAAGACAAAATATCCCAAATTATTATATATTTATTTATAAAAACAAATTATTATTTAATATATATATATATATATATATATATATTGCAATAATAAATAATACAATTATTCTATCATTTGTATAAATCTTAGATTGTAAAAAAGGTTATATATATATTTTTAAATGTATTATTACAAATTTTAAATAGAATATATGTATATATATTATTCTATATTTATTTATCTTTTCTTAAAAACTATGTAATGAAAAAAAAATCATAAATTATGATGTATTTTTTTTTCTATAAAATAAATTATTATTTGATAAAAATAAAATTACAATAATAATTTTTTATCTTGTAATTTATTTATGTATGTTAGTTATTGTTATAAAAAATAAAGAGAGAGTAGTTAGATTATTATTTTGTAAAAAACAATTGAACTTAAAATATTAATATAAAAACAAAATTATTAAAGAAGATTAAAGTTATAAAAAACTATAGATTAGGTATTATTTATTTAAATTTTAAATTTAATTAGATTATATTTTTTTTAAATCAATCTAATCATTATCATAAAATTTATAGAAAACTATCAATTATACTCAATAATACATTTGATTTTATTCTATTGTTTCTCTTCATTATCTTTCCCATGTTCTTAATATATAAATGTATGTCTATGACTTGATTACAAATAAAAATTGTGGGATAATAATAATACATCTGAATTAATTACAAGTAAAGTAGAATAATTATAATATAAGTTGAAGTATTTTCGTTTTATTATGGTCAGCATCACTGAAAAGAGGAGAAAAAAAAAAAGAAAATGAAAAGAGAAGAGAAGAGAAGAAGGAATATGGTGAAAATGATTAATCATGTAATCCTTAGGTGGACCCAAATGGGATGATTTTGAGAGAGAGAGAGATTGATGACTTGGACAATCACATTGTGCTCACGTGGAGTATGATGACTCAAGTTGCCCATGAAGCTGCATCAACCCTACTATATACTTAAATGGACCCCCTCCTCTTCTCTTCTATATATGCCCATACTCCCCCCACCACACCTATTTGCCACGTGTCATCCTACTCATCATTTTATCCAATTTATAATAAATATCTATCATTTTCCTATAGGGGTTAGCTAGCTTATAGACTATAGACTTATTATAACCTAGCTAACTTAGCTAGGATGATGGTCCATGTAATATTTTGTATGAGTTATAAGATATATTTTGTGGTGGTGGTGGTGTGAATGGATTAATAAATAATAATGTAGCACATATATGTATATATCCTTATTAGAACAGTTATATTTAAATAATAAAAATAGAAGGATATGGGGGGATAACTTTGAAAACCGCAAAATGATGAATTAAGTTTGAAGGGGATGAACATGAGATACCCACCACCAAAGTTTTACTTTAGTGGTTGAGAGAGTAGTCATCATCGGGAGTGAGAATTTGATGGGAAGTAGTTCGAGGAAAGCATGTGCATAAGAGAGTAAGAATATAAATAAATAAATATGGTCACATCTTTTGATGATGAATGATCGGTTTTAAGATGAACACCTAGCTTAATTAGCTAGCTAGGCATGCATCATGCATATGATTCACTACTTACAGTATGGCAGTATAAAGGGACAAGCATGCACTAAATTCCCAGCTAGCTAAGCTGCCTAGACCTGATCGATCTTCTTCTGATCATCAGCCTGGCAAGTAATTTAAATAATTAACAAAACATGGGGAAAAGGGTTTTTTGAAAGAATGATCCTTTTCCAACTATGGTCTACCCTACACTATTCAAGGCCAACCCTAATAAGGGTAATTATTGTATATATATACTGAGTTAAATTTTTAAATTTGGTTTTTTTTTTTCGAACTCTTCCAAGGGCAACATAACAAAATGGACAGGCAATCGAATATGGTGGTAAGGTAGAAAAGACTGACAAAACCCATGCATGGATGTGACTGATTGATAAATGTGCGGGCAAACTTTAATTAATTTGTTATATATCATCCGTCCACCAGCCAGCCTAGCTTGCACTCATCGATCATCATGCAAAAATCCACCTTTTTGCCTTCTTATTAATTATATGCCCACCACCTTCTTCATCTTCCTTCCTGCATTATTATCATATCTACAACTACTCTTTTTCTTCTTCTTAGGCACAAGAAACGAATAATATCGCACTTTTTTTTATTACTATATCCTAGCTAGCTATAAGCATGTATATTTACTTCTTCTTTTTATGTAAGAGAATAATGATCAACTTCATATGATAGATATAGGATGGATATACCACAGAAAAGAAGCACATTTAAATTTACTATTGACACAAAATTGAATTCATGGTAGATAATCCATATATTGTGACAAATAATTTAGTAACTAAGATAGTTTTAAGTGACAAGAGTTTTGTTTAAAGAATTTTTAGTTTTGAGTTTAATTTTCATTAAAAAAAAATATCTTAAATTGAATTTGAAGCATATAATAATGTAGCAATCTACAGAAGAAAATAAAACATTTAAAAATTCTCATATATATGTATATCAGATTGCTCATATCCATCATAATGCTAGCTGTGTCATATATTCAATAATTTATATAAATGAAAGTTTCAACTATTATTTCTTTTTTATTCTATATATATGTAATACCTTTTAAAAAAAATCAAATATAAATTATTTTATTTTTGAAAAAAAAACATACAATTAATTTGTTAATTACCTTAACGTGATTAATGGAAAAAAGATTTGTTTTTAAAATATTGTTTAGTTTGTCTTAAAAATTAAGGACTTAGTTATGTAAAGTATGAGATTAATATCCAAAGATGGAAATAAAAGAAAAGAAAACAAATATTAAAATCATTAATATATCGTCTCAAATCAATTAAGCTAATTAACAATCAATCTATTCATAATCATCGTCTCCTTTATCTAGCGACAAAAAAATGTAAATATCTTCAACTTCCTAAATGTTTTGAATTCGAGCTCCGTCGAGCGGTGATAATTAATCGCGAGCTGTGGAACCCAAACGTTCTTTGTAAAAAAAAGTGAAATTACTTTTTCTGATCAGCTAATTAATTCGTTTTATTATTAGTAATAAATTAAAGTAGTGGGAGCTGACTTTCAATTTGAATTAGATTTTGAAATATTACTCATTACATCTTGATCATCATTTAAATATTGGGATTCTTTCTTAAACAACACAAATATTGTTAGTGAAAATTCCTAATTAATTATATATAAGCACAAGAAATCATCAAAAAAGTAGTGGAAAATCTAAATTATAAATGCATCATGTATATATATACACACCACCGAATTGGAAAATTTGGAGTAGGGTATATATCTTTTTATAGTAGCTAGTTAGCTTCCTCTCACTTTCATTGGATCGATCGGTGCATACTTGTGCTATATATGTTGGCAAGCAAATTGAAGCATTTAATTAATTAGCAAAAACAATAAAGTATTAATATAGTATTTATTGCATTAGCCAAGAGGTGCTTAAATAAATGAAGAAAACTTTGATTCTTCTTCTTCAAATAATATATATTGAACTAGGGTTAGGATTAGGTACTCATCACGCGTTCATGAGGAGAAAAGTGGGGTCAAAACTAGATTATATATGAATGCCTTTTAATTTGTAATTAATTAAGTATATATATATATATGCCAACTTCAAAGTGTATGCCTTTTACTATAATAATTCATGAATCAACTTTATAGTACGATACTACTCTATATTTATTTTGTTTTTTTTAATAATATATATAACTAATTCGTTTAAATATATATATATATATATATATACCTTAACTTCTTCATATAATATTCTTCAATGCTTTCATACTAGGCATGTATATTTTTAATTGTGAACAAAACCCTTTTAATTTATTTATACTCACCACTTGTGTGCTCATATATATACTTTTTTCTTAATTAAAAAAAAAGTTAGCATGGGAAGATTTCACATTTATTATCCATTTTAATTTAAAGTGTTCTAAATAATAATCGAATTCGTGAGTTTGAGTATTTTAGACACCGATTCTTACAACTTAAGATATCATAGTGGGTTATAATTTTCTTTTTACATTTTAATCAACGTGCTAAAAATCCGTTATTATATTTTTAAATATTTTTTAAAAAATGTTATATATCTAATGTAGATAAAACATAAAGAAATAAGATAATTGAATCAAACATATATAATTTTGATATAAACCACTAGCTAGATCAACGTTAGGGTTGAAGTGGGCTAAAAAGAGTTTTTTATACGATGAAAAGGTAACATAATCTCTAATTTCCTAAATGTTTTCAATTTAATTGACTGCTTGATTATCTAATTTTCAAAAAAAAAGCAAATCGCACATTGATCCATCCATTTTGTTCATAATTTTTCTTTATTTTATTGATGTCTATCCCAAATTTTTTATTTGTCCACACCCCAATGCTATTCTCTGGATTCGTAACTGAGCTTGATGATTTTATTAATGTGTTGAGTTAATTCAAGAATTGTAATGTATGAAGTCATTTGAATGTCTAATAGAATTTGACAAGAGAAACAAAGAAATTAATTTGTTTGGGTTAACATAAAAAAAATTGATAAATTGAAAGAAACAAAATGTGCATTGATCCACCCGTCTTATTCCTATTTTTTCTTTATTTTCTTGATGTTCATCCCAAAAACGCTATTTTCTGGATTCGTAACTGAGGTAAATGATTTTACTAATGTGTTGAGTTAGATCAATACATTTTGAATTGTAATGTCATTTGAATGTCTAATAGAATTTTGGAAGACAGAATCAAAGTTTGGGTTAACATAAAAATAATTGATAGATCGATTGAAGGAGGCCAACAAGTCAAATAGTAATTACACCTTAAGCAAAGACCAAACTCATAAACATTCTATTGTTGGTCAATGCCATTGGAAATTAACATGTGTTTAGATTTGATTTGGAACAAACAATCTGTGAAAAATAAATTTAGAAAGAAAAAAAACAAATTAAAAAGGAGTGAGCTATTGTGGACCCATTAAGAACAATATCAGTCTCAAGTTTATAAGATTAGAAACGATAAATACATGATTCAAGTAATTTGTGAAATGATCATCCTAATTTGCAATGTTAGAGAAGTTAATGACAAGAAGAAGAGGGGTTATTCTTTGTTCGATTGTATGTGGAGACTAGTTAATAGTAAAGCTAAAACAGCATTTGTTAGAGAAAATGAAAGTATATTTATATATCATGGGTGAAAATGAACAAAAGGAACAAGGGAAAAAGAAAGCCTCTTCATCCTATGCATGCCTATATACGGTGTTGGTAAAAAAAAACTAGAAAAAGAAAAACCCTAAATATATCTCAAAATTAGGGTTCTTCAGGGAGAGGGCTCTACTCTTTTACAGCATTTTACTCACTACTTCTTTTTCCTACTTCTCTGTTGTTGTATGTATAGAAAAAAGAATTTAAAAATGGCTCATCTAATTTTGCATGATTTATAATTAGAACTGTGAGATGCATCTTCTATGGCGAGGAGCTTTCTGTTTCTTCTGCTGTAAATCTTCTTTCCAAACTTTGCCAATGTCTTGAGAGATCTTCAATGCATCTATGGATACACCAGCCAGACCCTTTCTTGTGAACCCAACTGCATAGAGACCCGCCTTTCCTTTCCACCCATTTGGGAACGGGGTGTTTGGGAATCCCTCTTTTGTGAAAAACTCTGTTTCGTGAAGCCAGTATGGCACGTTGCTACGGTACCCAGTTGCAAGAACGACCGCGTCGATGTCTAATGTCTGACCGTCGACCAGATCCACGGCTCCCGATGAAAACCTTGTGATTCCGGGAACAACCTTAATCTCTCCGGATCTAATCTTCTCCAATGCGCCGATGTCTAGAACAGGGGTTTTCCCCATAACGTTCTTCAACTCCAAAGGCCCCATTTTTGGCCTCTTGAGCCCGTATTTCTCCATGTTTCCTAACATCATCCATGAAAATAGAAGCATGAACTTGTCCACCAGCCACAGGGGTAACCAGGCCAGCATCAGGGTGGCTAACTCGAAGATGGATCTTCCGAATATTTCTCTTGGCATTACGTGAACAGAGCTGCGAACCACCATCGACGGCTCTGCATTGTGGTTACAGAGATCGAGAGAGACTTCCATTCCTGAATTGCCGCAACCCACAACGAGAACTTTCTTCCCTGAAAATCTCTCCCCGGATTTATACTGAGATGCGTGGAGGACTTCACCGTTAAATCCCTTCAAACCGTCAATCTCCGGCACGACGCACTCCGCATTCTCGCCGGTGGCCACCACCAACCACTGACAGATGTACTCCACCTCGGAGCCGTCGAAATTGGAGACGCTCTTGACGCGCCATAGACGGCAGGCCTCGTCGTACTTGGCGGACTGAACGGACTCGTTGAATTGGGGTTTGATATCGAACTTGTTTGCGTAGGATTCGAGGTAATCGATGAACTGTTTCTTGGTGGGGTATTCCGGGAAATGATCGGGAAATGGGTGTTTGGGGAGTTGGCAGAATTGTTTAGGGAGATGAAGCTTAAGGCGATCATAAGTCCTCTTTTGCCATAAAGAAGCTATACAATCAGCTCTTTCAACAACCACAAAAGGGACGCCCTGTTCCCTAAGGCAGGCACCGACGGCAAGACCGGAAGGGCCGGCGCCGACGATGACTGGACCGTTAACCCAAACGCAGCGGCGGGAGAAGAATTGATCATCGTTTCCGGGAAAACTAAACATTTTGGCTCTTTTTAAAATTAGTTGCTATTACAATTAGATGTAATCTGTGTTGTTTGAGAGATTTGGAAGAGAGAGTAATTTGTGTTGAAGGGAGATGTGGGGATGGATGTGTTTAAATAGAACCCCCAAGTAAAGATGCATGTGAGAGGATTGACTGATTAATTATTGGCGCCCCCAAATAATTATAGGGCCAATTAAGCTAACTGCCATTGCTTATTATTAATTAATTTATTATCATTAAAATAATCTTTCACATAGAAACTATTCATTTTCTTGGAAAGAGAACAATATAGTAAGTGGTTATGACTTATTTTACATGTTCTTACATTTTTCATTAGGATAACAATTAGCTATGCATGTCATGCAAGGGGAATGAGTGTTAATTGAATGTAAATAGGGCAAATAGGGCTACATTTCTAGTTGACATAGTTTAAATCATATTCTTTAAAAAAAAAAATTATGACATTTTTAAGATGATATATATTTAGTATATTGAAAATTCATATCTTTATAAAAAAATATATTAAAACTTTTATAAAATATAAAAAATAAATAAATATATATACGGTTAATTTTATATTTAATTGTGTTTATAGTGTTCGGATGAGATCGGGACGGAAACATAAATATCATCCTGCCCCATCTTGATCAACCAAGGAAAAACCGCGTCTAACGGATCCCGCCCCATTCGGTCAATCGTAGAAGAACCGCACATAACGGATCCCTCTCCATCCCGGTTGAGTCAACCGGGAAAAACCGCATTTAACTAATCCCGCCCCATCTCAGTCAACTGAAGAAAAACCACACATAACGGATCCCGCCCCGTCCCGATTAACCGGGGAAAATTTGCACCGGAGAAAAACTGCACATAACGGGACAATTTAGATAGAAAACCTCATTATATTATAATTGTCATTTCTAAAGTCTTGTTTGAGGAGGTGGTTAATGGAGTTTTGTTTTTCAAAAACCCTTCTTGATTAAAATTAAGAAAAAAATGTTTTTTTTTTTTATTAAAATTAAGAAAAAAAATGTTTTTTTTTACATAAAATGATTAATTAGATAGTGGATATGATGGTTGAGTTTTGAAATAAAAACCTATTTTTATCTCAATAACCAAAGATCAAACAAGCCCTAAGTGTAACCTCTAAATTAAATGTTTAATGTTCAATTTTCCCTTAAACACCCCATTAATATAAGGGTAATGACATTATTAATGGGTGTTTAAAAGAAAGATGGAGAAAAAAACAAATTTAGGATGGAAAAAGAAATCTATAAACTCTGTTATGGAATAAATTACAATTGTAATAAAGCCACAATTTAATGTTAGTGGTAATCCCTCTTTTAGTTTAACGACAATAATGGGTTCGAGTCCGTAGTACAGTAATTTCAAATTATGTGTCCACTTGATTGTTAAGTACATCATCCGTTGTTCCATTATTTTTTCCAAAAAAGATGTTAATGGTACAACATTTATGTTATTCAAATCTTGACCTTTTTGGTTAGTAGTTGTAATTTATAAATTTTGATGTTCATTCTAAATTATGTTTTCTTAGAGGATTGACTTATCATTTTCCGATACTAATTTGTTATTAATTGGTTTCACCAAATGCATTTCAACAAAATTTAGATAAATGAAATAAGGTTCATCCTTTCTTTAAAGAAGAAGAAGCAATTACAATTTATTGGATTTTGAAACATAGTATATATCATTATGATCATATGAGGGGGTCCATTGAAGATTCCAAAGTGTCATAATTTGTACTAGCTCTATTCTTTAATTTCATTTACTATTTAATTTCCTTTATTTATTTATTTATTTTTATTTTTTTGTTAATTATCCTCTTTATATGGACTTCTAATTAATTGGCTTAACTAAAATATGCTCTATTTGTTGTTTTTTTTAATATGATCATATAGTTGTTGGCAAGAATATTCATAATTCAATGACACTTTGATCTTATTCTTCGTTTGAAATTAATACATGATCTATATCACCGTCCGATGCATGTAAGCCCATGTGGATAAACATTTTAAGCATAAATTCTTATTCTTTGTGTTCAATTAATTTCCATGATGATCAAAATCAAAATCTAGATCAAGATCAAGAGAGAGAGATATTAACTGGCTGAATTCAAGTTAATTAAATTAACATGATTATTGATTAGGATAAAGAAACATGGATGATCACATGGCATCATGAAAACCTCTTAAATTAATATATTATTTGGCAGCGTCACATTCATAAGAGTATGATAGATGAAAAATCTAATTCAATATATATTTATTGAGCATAATATATAGAATCTTAAAAAAAAATATAAAGATTACCAAGATCTTTGTTATCTAATCATATGTTTTTTGTTTTTTTTTTTGCTTGGGAATCTATACAAGAATTTTTAGTTAGGATATCATATATACAATAGCATATAAAATATAAAATATAAGAATGGATATATGACTTTTAAGAAAAATATATTGATTCCAAGACAGCCAGCAATTCTTGGAATTACATTGATATATGGACAACATATAGAATATTATTGATTAGTAATATGTCTTTACATAATACAAATGAGAATATAAGTGTGGCTATAGCGTAGGAATGAGTTGCACAAATCAAGATTTTCATATTGTTAATTTGTTATGTTTTTTTAAAACAATGGTCAATGATTTTTAGTGACCAAAATGATTTTTGTGTGCTGTAAATGTGATTTTGTCTATGAAGATATTGATTTAATTAGATATATTTGGTAGCTATATTCTTTAGCTAGGTGTCAAGAAACACAAAAATTAAAATTAAAAAAAATTGTTAGATATAGTTGATGAATTGGTGAAACAGAGTTCCTAAGTATAATTAAAATGTAATCCAATGTAATATTTTCAAAACATCTCCATTTTGCATGGTTTTTAATGTTCTTAGCTTAATATGAAGTTGGTTTAGCTTGAAAATGATATTTATGTTGTGAGCTCTTATTTCATTTTTAGTAGTTACATCTGTTCGGTAAAAACTCGACTTGTGTTTGACTTTGTCCAAGTTCGAGTGAAGTTCAAGCCGACTCGTTTAATATTCGAGTCGAGCTCGAGCTCATATCATACTTGTTCGATGCCTTGTCGAGTTTTTTCGAGCCTAATAATAAATAAAATATGTTTTTATTTATTTTAATATTAAAACTAAAATTTAAAATAAATATTTTTTCTTCACAAATATTTGAAAATTTATTTTTAGTTCAAGTGTTTCGAGTCAAACCGAGCTTGTAGGTAAATGATCGAGTCGAATTCGGTCTCAAATTTATAAACTTATTCGAGCTCGAGTTCGAGTCGAGCTCCCGTACTCGTTTGCCGCCCTAGTTACATTTATTCAATAATGTGTTTTTTGAATTTTTTTATTTTTATTATTTTATAAATAATTTATGATAAATTATGTGATCTATAACTTGTAGATAAATTTTTATCTTTTAATTATAATCTTGAAAATTAAATATATATTTTTCTTAAAATAAAACAATTTGATTATATAATTATATCAAATCAAGATTTGAAAATAATATAAAATCTCTTAAAAACGTGGTAATTTAAAGTAAAATTATATTTGCCACCTCAAAAAATAAATTATATATATTAGAATTAATTTTGTAAAAAATTATATTTTATTTTTCTTTAAACAAAACTATATAAGTTAACTCGATTGATAGCCTAATTTTTAATAGACCAAACTAAATGTTAGGCTTTAATTACAAAAAAAAAAATACGTGAAATTGAAGTGAAATTAATAATTCAAATTAATAAAATAAAATGGGAAAATAAACAATAACTAATAATCTTTTAATAATAATAATAATACAGACCCTTTAGACCCTTTCTTTATTAAATTTTGATCCTAATAAATAAAAGAGAAATAGAAGAATAGTAGAAATTGATATATAATTACAAGTGGTAATAATTAAATTACCTTTGAAGAAACACATTCAACGGGTAAAATTGGTCGGTTTAAAACAGTTGGAGGGGAGTGTTTCTATAGATTAGAACGACACATGCCAATAGTAGAAGCATTGCACCTGTAATAACTGGAGACTTGCATGTGGCACATATTACATTTTATTATTTATCTTTTACTTTAATCTAGGTGCCGCCCCTTCAATTTTAATTATATATTTTGCATAAATATCTGTGTATTTTATTCATTATTCTCTTAATTCCCAAACTTAAATAATACACTCCTTTGCAGTCAACGATACTCACTTTATAAATATTGCACTAACATTTTCAAATTCTTACTTTTTTTTCTTAACTGTTAATAGATTTGTTTCACATCCCATATATAAAAAGTTTTAATGGAAAAAAAAATATATATATATATATATATAATAACTCATTTAAATTAATATTGAAAATGATATTTGAAAATATATATATATATATATATATATTTTTTTTTAAACTCAAATCCCAACTTAAAAATGACTATAGAATTAAAATAAATTAACACAACAAGATTTAAAAAAAAAAAAAAAACTAAACTTGATCAATCTACATGAATGACTTTTTTTCCCACAATATTCACAAACCATTCTCTTTTTATATCTTTGTATTAGATTTTAGACTCTAATTGAATATCAAAAAATAATATTGAATAATTGATTTCCTAATATTCAACAGGTGTCATCTAGCTAGCTAGTATTACAAAATAGAAGGAACTTATCCATATTTTTTTTTCCAACATTCCACTTAATTCATTCGATATATTCAAAATAAAAATACAATAATCAAACTGAGATTTAACGAGTCAATTTATGATGTTCTAACCGAAAAATCACAGTAAATATATTCTAGTTATAGGAATGAGACTAATATAGTATAAACAATTTTTATAGGTTTTTTTTTTTTTTTTTTATCTGTGACCATTTGCTTAGTCTTTCATCACAGTGTAAATTTACCCAAGTTCAGGGTATTAATTACACTATTAAAGTATGGTTAAGAAAACAAAAACTGTATGGATTGAGAGAAAGAGAAGTGACCAGGACAAGTGAACCCATAGCATAGGATCTAAGCAGCAGGCAGCCCCCGGGTCAGTCTCCACATGCCCGGCCACTTATTTACTTCCCTAGATAAATCATTAAATCTAGATAACTAGACAAACTTACTGAATGTACAGAATAACTAAATACAATGTAATTAATTAACAACCATTTTAAGAATCTCAAGAGACCAACGTCCTCTTTTCAATTTTAATTAATTAATTTCCCCATGCAAAAATAAATTATAGGACAAATTAAGGTGCATGCATTTCTAACTATGTCTAATCAATGCAATATTAAACTATATATTATAATTTTTACACATTAAAATTTAATTAGCAAGAAATGTCTTTAATTAATTAATTAATTTGGGTTGTCAATTATATATTTTTCCCCAAGTATAAAACAAATAATAAGTAAGTAATAAAGACGTGTTTGGATTTAATTAGCTAATTAAGTAATGAATAATTATTGCTACGTATTACTAGCTTAGAGTTAATTAATTAGAGTTTAATTAACGTAAAAATGAAGATGGTAATTAATTAATAAGAGAGGCAGGCACATGGCATGGAGCCATGGACTATGGACTGGCCGGTTACAGAATTGGCATGTTCCTCTTTCTTTTAAATTTAATTATTATTATTATTATATTTACCATCGATCTCTTAATTAATTAATTAATTACTAATTAATTAATTGTAAAGAGTTTATATATGCGGCTAATTGGCGGGTTACATGACGCGTGATCTCTTTATATATCCATGTGATCAATGGTCAATGCAAGTCTAACCTTACAATGTATCTATCTTTCTTTTTTTTCTTTTCATATATTTTAGGATTTTCTATTTTATAATTATATATCAATTATACATTAGATTTAATATACATAGACTTTTTTCTAAAAATACATTAGAAAAAAAAGGCAATAATGAACTTATTAATTATTTGGTATCATAATTTTTTATCTTCACTTAATTTAAAAAATGTATTTATTAAAAATGACAATCATTAATATTATAATTTAATTAATTAGATCAATCATTATGATAATTTTTATACTAGATGTGAGGCGTGGCATTTGGCATGCCATATTTCATTACTAATTAATTAAGTCCTAATGTTCAATGATCATCCATTACACTTTTTATTTTGTAAGGTGAGTATTTTTTTTTTATTGATTCACTCCTAAAGGTTGGATATTTTCGAGTTTTATGTAACTTTTATTTTTTTAACACCTTTTAAAAATTATATAGAAATGTATAAAAATTTCATATAAAATTAATAATATAAAAATGTATAATAATTTAATATAAAATTAACAAAATAAAAATTAAGTTAGTTATTCTATTTATAAACATAGTAAGTATATATCAAGATTCGATGGATTAATTATAAACATAGTATTTTTGGTTAATGAATTCGATGAATTAATTGATTTATAAACATAGTAATTATATAATAAGAATTCTATTTATAAACATAGTATTTTTGGTTGATGAATTAATTGATTTGATAGATTAAAAGAGATTGAAATAATATTTGATTTTTTTAGGTCATTTAAAATCGAACAAACCTATCTTTCAAATCATATAAATATAAATATAATATACAATTTACATTTTTTTTAATTAGTTACATTTTCAAAAGATGAATGAGCGATTTCTTACATTAATTTGTATTTTTCATTAGTTATTAATTTATTAGGATAATGTGAATTGTATATGGAAGGGTGATCTAGAATTTGAAATTTACTCAGGTTAATATTTTTTTACAAAATTGATCCGGACTAAAATAATAATAATATAAATTAGCAACGATGTAAAATCGTAAAAAAATAAAAATTAAAAGATTAACGAGCACGAAAGTTAAAAAAAAAATACAATCTAACCAATTGCATGAGTTTTCAAGAACAAATTTAAAAAAACGTGGAAACAATAATGCTGTGGATGATATACATCTGTAGAATATGACTTACATCAATTTGCTAAATAGTTTTCCATTTTAAATAAAATAAATTTGATTATTCTAATTTCTTATATAGATTTTTAGTTTGATCTTCTAACATGGTAAGGTATATATTAAAATTGACCATTAAACAAAACCCCAAAAATAAATTTGTTGTTGTTCATTAATTAAGAGTAAGGTTATCTTATAACAGAATGGTTATGGTCGGCAGTTGGCTCACTAATCCCATATTTGAGTCACTTTGACTTCAAGATTTGAGACTTAATATTTAATTGATTAATATATAACTGATTTAGTACTTTAATTAATTAACTAATAAAATTAACAAAATCATTAATTGTAGCTTCATCAACATGTGGACTAGCTATCCCCTAATCACCCAACTTGCCTGCCCTTATAAATAAATTAATTAATTAATTAATTGCATTATTGATTTAGTACCTATCCTAATTTCTTAATCAATTTATTAATATCTATCATAAGATTCCCCTAGAAGAAAATGTTCCAACTAACTTCCCAACTATATAAACTGTTTTCTTCTCTAATTAATCTATATGATTAATTTGTCGTTTGTAATATGTTCAAAGAATCATTTTATAGATTGTTTGTCTCATCTCTCTCTCATTATGAGGTGCTCGTCATTACTAATTATATAAATACATACAATTTACTATTTTAATAATTGTTCAAGATTCTTTAGTTTATAATTTAATGAATTATATTAATAACTCACTAATACAAAATAGGCAACTACTATATATGATACAAAAACTAAGATCATCGTGGTTGATTACCAACCCTTCACACAATTATTCATGTCATTCATTCGTCTTTTCCTATCTTATTTCTCGTTGTTTTGAAATATTATTTGATTTTAATTAGTCATTGTTATAGAGTATTATATCACTTCAATTTAAGGGTATTTATTGAAATTCAAATCTAAAACTTTTTTTCATTTGAATTATTATATTTATAAATAATTGTCATGATAAGATAATATGGTTTGGTGAATACAAGTTGACCAAAAGAGAAATGGAGAGTAGGTTATTGAAACACATGAGACCACATGGAAGAGCCGTTTAAGGTGTGATTTGGGACATTTTAAGGCTATTTGTTATATTTATTAATTTAATAATAATTAAATCTAATTAATGAAAAAAATTGAGGGTTTAATTATATATATATATATACCGAACTAACATGTGCATGAGATGATCATGATAAACTCCATTAATTGTGTATTTCTGTGTGCATTGTATTGTCAGAATATTTATTATATATATAGTTGTTTTTATAAACATAAAATCAATATAATTTTGTATTTACGAAAAAATAATACAATTAAGAAATTGAAATTTAATTTTTACAAGTTCAAATGAAATTTAATAAATAACAGTTCCTAGTTAAATAGTCCTTTTTTTTCTTCTTGAAACTAATTAAATAGACTCATATATATATGTACATATCCATTTGCATAAAATTAACCCAAAAAAAAATCCCAATTGTGAATTAAGTGTGTTAGTTTGACCATATCACTAAAATTGGAAACTCCCATTCAAATGTCGTTATTAGTCATTCAATGATTGGAAGACCCAAATCAATGTTAAGGCATCATACCCATGTGGCCCATGGTCCTAATATATATATATAGTTTATTAAAATTATTAATATTCATACTTTTTTTTCCCATAGGAATAGTGTTATTTTTAGGATAATTATATTTTTTTTTTCTATAGAAACATGATTGACTTAATATTCATCCACAATACCAAATTGCATTTCAAACAGTTGGCACTTATAAGGGAAAAAAAAAACATCAGTTAAATTCTACTATATTTTTGTCTGACGATATAGTTTCATAATTGTGTAAGAAATGCGTTTTTGTTTAAAATTAAGTGGCTGCAATTGGAGCATTGAGATAGTAGTACAATATTTAAGAATAAATGTAAGTAAATTTCATTTGATGTTGAATTTATATAGAATTTGACAATTTTTATGCTTTCTTTGAGATAAATACACAAGCAAATCCGAATGCAAGAGATAAATAAATGTAATGAAGATTAGCGTTGAATTCAAAGTGGCCGGCCGACCCATCATGATAGTCTACAAAGATAGAAATGAAAAACAAAATTTAATGATAGTGAAATAAAATGAAAACCCATAATAAATTAATTATAGGGGAATATATTATGCAGGGAAGATTTGAAATTAAAGGTCCCGGAGATATACATAAATGATGTAAGGACCAAAGTATTAAAAATGGAGCCCAAAATAGTAATGACCACAAATAATTATTGGAATTGCACGAGGAGGCTATTTTGATAGATAATTTTATATCGTGTGAGAGTTTTGTGAATGAATGTCCCCATTTGGATTTGATGAATAAACTCTCTACTAGCCAAGCTAGCTAGAGTGGGGGAACTTTGAAGCATGTGCCAACCTGGCATGAAAAGCCCAGCTGGACCGGTCCACATCATCTACTTGCCAGACAGATGATTTTGAGGGCGCCAATTTTAACTGAAAATTAATAATAATAATAATAATAGTGGAGGAGTTTTTTTTTTTTAATCTAAGAAAGGGAAAGGAGTTTTATTTTAAATGTGATTTGGCTATTACAATATTTTATTCAGCTTTATCCAAATTGTATAAAAAGACAAAAATTAAATTAATATCTTAAAACTCAGTTACATATAGAATCAATAATCAAAATAACAAATTATCTTTACTTTTATAAATTTTTAATACTTTAACTTTAAAAAAATTACTTTTTATCTGTCAAACTTTTCAAATCATAATTCAATTTGTTTTCGAATAACCCAAACTCAATATGATTCTCATCTGGGATTGTTTGACAATAATAAAACAAAAATATTGTTTAATGAAAAAGTGAATTATTTGGGATGTGATTAAAATATCTTTTTATATTTAATATTTAAATTTTATATAAAAAATAAAGGAAGAATAATTTTATATTTTAATAATATTTGGAACCCCACATCAAACAAGCTCTAGGTGATACTTTGATTCGATTCAACTATATTTTTATAATTAAGAAAAAATTAAAATTAAATCAGTAGAATAAAAAAATTAGAGATTTTTCATTGAAACTAAGATAGAACTAAATTATCTATAAAGGAAATTTTCAAACTGGTTCATTTTCATCTCAATTTCAACTAATATTGACTTTCCTTTATAAGTCTTATTTGGATATCACTCAATGATATGATTTTTCAATCTCAAGTATTAGGTTAAGGTTGGTTTGGTTGTGATTAAGAATCCTTTGTAAGTTTGGGCATATGATCCACTCAATGATATGGACAAACCCACCAAATATAATAAAAGATAAAAGAGTCCTTCACTTTAATTTGCTGGTCAATCAGAGCAAGGCAATAATAATATTCATGGTAGTTAGTGATAAATGAGGGTAGCCCCTAGTTGGTCCACTTCTTAATAAGTAGGAGGATGATTAAGACCTTTTATTATTATTATTATTACTATTATTATGGTCCCATAAATCAGAAGGGATGAATGATACATGTGAATTCCCATATGAATTGGTCCAATCATATTTATGTGCCTCTCCTCTAGTAAAGGTAAGGACTACTGCCTCTCAGTTAATAATAATAATACTTATCACCTCACCTCATAGGATGGTGACCTTAATTCGGTTTACTATTCTTTCATATTTGGATCAACATCATTCTAAGTAGTTTTCAAATTCTTAAGGACACTATCCTAATTCTTAGAGCACACAAGGCTTAGATCTGTCTATTTCTCAAGTAACTTTGAATGAATTATGAATTGAGAATAATAATGCTTGAGCCTTATCATGCATACCCTACGAGAGGATAAGGGCACCCCCATGATGGCATGGTTCATGGACCCCAAGCTTGGTTTTCATATATAGTTTCTGAAACAACAGATTCTATTCTTTTACACACTCACAATACCAGCTTGTATGATGTCAAGATTATTTGGATTTTTTCCAAATAAATCCTCCCCTTCACATCATCAACCACTCCTATCAAATAATTAAGTTATCAACTCAAATACCAAAATATCCCTCCTTTATTCTTTTTAACAATTAAAATAATAAAAATAAAGAATATTTAGTCATTTAACTTAGAATAAATTCAAATAATCTACTTTTTCATCATTTCTCTTAAAAAAAGCCCTACATTTTATATTGCTATTCTCATCTTTATATCCCATGATTGCTAAATTTACTGCTCCTTCTACTTATTATTATTTCCACATCAAATAATGGGCCCTGCCATTTTGGAATCATATCCAACCTAAACTCCAGTTTGATGGGCCCTGCCCTTTTGGTATCATATCCAATCTAAGATCCAGTTTGTGATGACATTATGGTGATAAACAAAAGGGGAACTACAATTTCTTTTTTATCATTTTTCTCAAAGTTCGTGATTAAGCTAGGAAGAAAATACTCAACTTCAGTTAGAACCAAAATCATTACCTTAAACAATGTGTCATAGAAAGCATGCCAAGCGCGGATCAGAACGATGTGGAAGTGCACCTCTTGCTCCTAAGGCTCTACAATTAGCAGCTGCCTGCAACCAAACAGAAAATTTCAAAATGTAATAGCTGAAGGGAAAAGAAGGCCTTTATTAGTTGAAACAGATTGTGCCTGTTGACTTACTACAGTAGAGGCAAACGGCAACATTTTTGTTGGAGGCATTTTAGCGCAAATTGCTAAATGTAAAAAAGACCCTGGTGGGTGAGAAAATTAATGAATATTAACTACATATCACATTAGTTTGTTTCATTTACCATAGAGCACAGCTCCAATAAATGCATCACCAGCACCAGTTGTATCAATGAGTTCTGAAAAAGGTATCTTTTCAGTTGTACAAACATATAATGTCCCAGTTATCATTCCTATACCATTCGCTTGCATCTTCGTCACTACCTGGACCATTGAATTGATGGGAAACTTAACATTATATTTAAATTGACTAAGATTCATTATTGCTTCCAGTTCAAAAATAAGTAAAATCCAGAAGAAGAAAAAAATGCTAAGACAAGATGTTCACCAAGTTCATAATAAGATGAGTAGAAAGACATATTACTGAAAGTTTGTTTGTAATAGGAGTAATTTTCCAGGCAGGAAGAGGATTACCGATGATATGCATGTAGGTGTGTTTGTGGTCATATCTTTCCTTAGCATCAATAACTCTAACAAATCATCTACACACATTTCTTCAGACTCAATGCTTTCTGAAAAAGGAAGGATGCAATTATTAGGATAACGGAGGCTTGAAATTAGTTTCATCCCGGAGCATGAATTTTTCAAATCCTTAGGTGCTTCCTCTACAACTGTCGAAAAAGTGGCAATTGACGACTCACCAGTTTCACTTCTCTCCAGCATTATGCAACCAACTTCACCTAAGGTTACAATGACAAATTTGAGCCTTGGAAGCCTGACAAGCATAGAAAGAAGGGCACTGGGAATAGATGATGCCTCAGTCCATGCCTGTGAGAATTTAGAAAGTATAAGCATGTCAAATGAAGTGACATTATTTTCTAACTATTACCAACTAAAACAATGGGATATATATTATAGATAATCATTTAAAACAAAAACAGTGTTACTGGTGCCTCAGTCCATGCCTGTGAGAATTTAGAAAGTATAAGCATGTCAAATGAAGTGCCATTATTTTCTAACTATTACCAACTCAAACAATGAGAAATATATTATAGATAATCATTTAAAACAAAAATAGTGTTATTAGTGCGACATAATTAATTCAGCATGTAACTGTAGAAATGCAACGTCTTTGTCTAATGCCACCCGAGATATCCAAGATGAATGGCCTGGAGAAATTCCGTTTACAGTCACTACTGCATTATTAAGAACTAGACAGATATCCCTATTTATCGGAATATACAGAAAAGAGAAGGGAAAAACAATAATTTCTAAAGAAGAAGCTTCAAATTATCCTTTTCAGAAGACTGAATGCTTTGTCCACAACCAGCTTAACCCTAAAATCTGGGAAAACTCAGCATAATAAGTCCAAATGAAGACACAAATTAGATTTTGCAATAATCCAAAAGCAACCAACAGTGAATCCACAAAATTAATGCAAGATAAGATGCTTAGGATCTATATTGCCATATAACATTTGATGCTGGTAGAATCATGAAGCTAAAATTTCAGTAACCTAAGTATAATATAGAGCTATAACGTATATATGCAAGGGATTATATTGTATCTCATGGTAGTACTCATCCTTCAGCAAGCAGAATTGCAACTACTAGGTAGTTTTAGTAATTCGGAAGAAAATAATAGCTTATCTAGATCAGCCTCCTTGCCTGAGGAAATTTAGCAGAGCATACAACATAATCAGAAAGATTTAGAAGATCATCAAGCCCCTCTCTTTTCTTTTCTGCATCAATCAATATGGGTATGTTGCGCTGCTTTGCCTGCACTGGAAGAATAAGAAAGATGTTGTCCGCTTCCACTTAGTCACATATTTTACAGAAACCAATAACCAAAAAAAAAAATCCAATTAAACAAGCAATTAACTTTATTATATACAGCAATTAAAGCAAACTCTCCACACAACGATGCCCATGAAGTAGAGAAAGACAATATAAGAAAGCTTGTCAACTTCAACATCACTAGATACTAGGTGCTTGGAAGAAAGTGTCCAATTTTAAACCACCACCTTGAATACTCGGACACTATCAGATAGTAGTATATTATTTGCTACTTCATTTTCAAGTTCACATAGTTTCTCCTCTTTGGACAACCATAAGATTTGACCACCTTCACGAACAAAAAGTTCTTCAGTGTGGCTTCATAGGCCAAAAATAATCAATTTCAAACCTTCTTTGAACATAATAGCACCACAATAAGGTTCTTGTATCCTCTTAAACATTAGCATGAAATCACATTTATCTAATTCGTTAGTCAAAAGATCATGATTACCTCATGAGCAACAACTAGAGCTGATTCGTGCAATCTTCCATCAAGATAGAGTAGAGATACCCCATCCAATGAAGAAGACAAGCTTGACTGAGGAAGATCTTCTGGAATCATAGGTGGAAATCCTGGAGTGTGAATACATGTACGAGTTTTCCTGCGGGCAGTAATGATGTATTACATCATGTACAGAATCTAAACTTTGTATACACAGATGGTTCAAAGGATTAGTAGAGAAGTAAGAAACCAAAAACAATGAAAAACATATCCCAAATGCATCTTCAAAGTGGTCTATAAGCACTAAAACAGAAATGCAACAAATCCTGGAGCTGAAATAAACAGTATCAGACATGAATCTTCATACAATGTGGAAGACAGGAGAGAGAGAGAGGGAGTGGAAAGATACATATATCTGGACCAAAAATAGATGCGCAAAAGACAATTTATTAAAAAAAAACTTATATGCTTTCAATTGGATGGTGGTAGATTTTTTTTTGGGCAACGGAAAACGTTTAGCTAGAACTCAACATTGAAGAGGGGTTAAAATAAAGAATTCAAGGCACTGAAACAGACATTTCAGATTAAGAAAAAATGTGTGCATGGGTATCAACAGAACCTGAAAGCAAAGTCTTGACGGAAAAGAAAAACACTGCAATGGATGTCCAGAATTTTTTTAATAATATCATTAAAATATGCCATATTCAGGCATGAAAAGTTTAACCATGTAGATGCAAACATACGTCTGGTTGTCAACAATAATGTAGGTAAATGGTGAGTTTCCCTCCTTGGAAACCTGAAATCAAGATTAACCATGTAAAATAAAATGTGAGTCAATCATTCATAGGCGAAAGCAAAATTTTAATTACAAATGTACCAAGACCACACTGATAGGACGATATAAAATCACTAACTTGTTTGTTTCCTAAACAACCAGTTTTTGTGATGTAACATATTTGTAGGGAAAACATTCACTTAGTTTCTACTCATTATGGAACAGCTTTTGTTTTCTTGTTTTTTTTTTGGTCATCAAGGAAGATAGATAATAATCGATTTGGGTATTCAACTTACTACAAGGAAAGAAGTGTCTACTCCATCGGCTTCTAGTTCTTCCAGCATCCCTCTCCCTTGACCATCATTAGCAACCTAACCATGAAAATTGTAGGATATGTGATACAAACATCTAAACATGGCTCATAGGACCTGATATGCAGCTAAGATGCAGTGCATCAGCTACACTTTCATACACTACCTACTAAAATAGAAACCTAGAAAATGGAAGAAACCCATCGAACAAGCTACATATCTATTGATAAACTCCAGGCACTACATATGTAAATAAAGTACAAAAATTTCTACATGTTTGACAGTTATTTGGGGTTAAAATCAGGTAGCTACACATAAGTCTTTTCCCTTCGAAAACAACTCTTTAACCAATTAAACTAATAAGGCTTAATTTAAGTGAAGTAATCCAACACAATTTTGTCAAATGAGCCCTGCATATACATCAGGCATTGTGACAAGCTGTTAACAATAAAATAATGCAGAAGCAGAACTATTAACAATCTAAAAATCACAGTAAGCACATAAAGATCAGCAACTAGCGAGACCTTGGAAATCAGCCTTGGAACTAAGCCTAGACGTGAGGCACAAGTAAGAGCATTTCCTGCATTTCCACCCCCTTGAACCTGTCAAGGCATACAACCAAATTCAGCAAATACTGCTTGAAAACCGCTTATTTATCCAAAAGAAAATCCAATCCAGTTCCAATTATAACTATGCTGGCAATGCAACTCAAATCCAATTCTTCCAAAGTCAATTAGAAAACTAGATTACTATTATCACCTTCATGTCAATGCTTCTGATCTTATCATCCGGCTCCGGATAGTTAGCAACGGTGGCTAAGTAGTCAAGAGTCAGACCACCAACTCCAAGCTGTAAACACATAACAGTTTGTCTACAATTCAGCTAGCAACGAATGAAGTAACAAATATATAGCACAAAGGCGAAGAACGAAAGAGACAAACAATGATCCGATCTTTGGGAAGCGTTGAGATTCCAGAGAATGAAGTTGAAGGAGAAGCCATTTCAGCTCTGACGTATTCATAACACGGAAATATAAAACCAAATAAATATTGAGAAGGCGATACGATAGATAAATAGAAGTGAATGCAAAGACCGAAGCGGACCAGACCTGACGGTGACGGAGGAAGAGAGGCGAGAAGAAGTGTGAAGAGATGTCGATGATTTCAAAGCAATGCAGCTAGGCAGCGAGCCAATTAGTGTTGTTGTCATCATCATCAACCATGTCATCTCTTCTCTATGGAGCAGTTATCAACGAACGGAGGGACCTTATCTCTGCTATGCTATGGAAGTCAATTAGGTTTGACTCAACACTGAATTTTTTTTCTCTCTATTTTCTCCATCAATTTTGTTATTTTTATTTTAGTATATCAACAAACAAAATAAATAAAAGAATTCCACACTTACAAAATAGCAATTAGGATGCCAACCACACGATTCAGCAAAAGAAATGTGTTTATAGTTTTCGTCTTATTCTATTTCGAGAAAAAAAATTTAGTTTTTTTACTACCATTCAAGCACCACCGTTTTTACTTTGGGTATATAATATATTTATCATTTCTGTTCTATTCTATTTCGGATATTTTTTTAATACCATCTTTGTCCCGTTTGGTTTTGAAGAGTCCCATAACATACTATATACTTTATACCATATATTTTATTTTTATCAAAAAAATTAATAAATATATTAATAATATTATATATTTAATTGTGTTTAAGATAATATTAGAGTCTGGAAATAAAAATACCATCATTTCTAGGTCAATAGTCAATTACCGATCAAATAAAAAAAAAAGTCACAAAATGCAATTCAAATTTATAAATATATAACTTTTGAAATACTATAAATATGTAACCTTATAATAATAATAATATATATATATGAAGATTTTTTTACCCAAAAAAATCAGAACAAGGATTATTTAAATAATTTTATTGATAAAAAAGATATATAATAGATTATTTAAGATTAAACCTAAACAATTGAAACCAAACAATCAACCAAAACAGCCTCCCTCTTTTTATGCAATATAAATTTTAACATGGAACCAGGACAATTCTATCATCAAACAACCCAAATAACATATTATCAAAATATGCCACACAAACATGGTTATTTTTTAGTAACCATCATGACCCTAGAGTAAAATCCAACCAAATGAAATCTAAATTGATAAAAAAAAAAAAAAAACATCAATTAACATTTTAAATATCATAGTATGCATTTTGTAGCTTGCAAACAAATAGGTCCACCAAATAGCAATAAGCATGCCATAATAGTAGCCAATTTTCTTTTAGTACAATTGTCTGTCTTAAGCAATAATGGCCAATCAGTAATTAGCAAACAAACAATAATAGTGTCCAGCTTCTGTCACAATAAATTGAGATTCTCAAAAATTTGAAACTCCTAAATCCTAATACTACCCCCAACACTTAAAACAATAAACAAGAAGAAGAACCATCATTTAGTACACAGTTCTGTACAACTTCAGAGAACAACATTCTCTAAAAGGAAGCTTCTAGGGCGGAAACATCTCTTAACCCTCCGTGATCGCTCATACTTCCTTTCAATCTGTAGAAGGCCCGTTTGCTCTTAATAGTTCTTAAGGGACCAGATCTGTTACCATATAATACCAAGCCAGAAGCTGCAGGCAAAGACCTGTTTTCCATCTCCTCTAGCGATCCAGAACTGTAGTATTCCATAGTTATGCCACCAGCATTTCCCCAGCTGCTATCTGATTGCATTAGATCGCCTTTGAAATCAGAGTCGCGGGCTGACGATTCTTTGCATGTATCGTCAGCAGCATCGTTGTATAAGAGTTTCAGGGCCTGAACAACTTCTCCCATGAATGGCCTGTGGGTCACTTCTGTGTGGACACACATGGATGCGATCGAAGCTACCTTGGCCATGTCATCAAAGTCGTAGCTTCCAGGATTTAAGGAGGGATCCACCAACTGCTCTAATCCTTCCCTGCTTCCTAATAGTGGTCGAGCCCAAGTGACCAGATTCTCTTCACCTGGAGGTTGAGACATGTCCACAGGTTTTCTACCCGAGAGAAGCTCTAAAAGCACAACACCATAACTGTACACATCACTCTTCACCAGTAGATGCCCGGTCATTGCATATTCAGGAGCAACGTACCTAACATTTCCAAAAAAATAACAATTTACATTTTGAACAATTTACTTTACTGAGCTTAAAAGAAATGCAAAAATAACTCAATTTTCAATAACCTAGAACAAGGCCATGAATTTAATCCAAATAACCCCTTATCCCATCATTAATCAAATTAGTGAAATTACCCATACTTTATTTCTATAAAATATTAAATACAAAGGATATTTAGTCATTTAGCACAAATCACCTCCACATAATTCACTTTTCCATCAAAAAAACTTTTTTCCAAAAGTTCCAGGAAAAGAAAAACATGTCTTAAGAATAGTTAGGACATACCCGAAAGTCCCCATGACCCGAGTGGAGATGTAATGACTCCCTTCCGTGGCTTCCCTTGCCAACCCGAAATCTGACACCTTAGGAGTGAAATCATTTTCTAATAAAACATTGCTGCCCTTGAAATCTCTGTGTATCACACGAGGATTAGAATCTTCATGAAGATATGCCAATCCTCTGGCTGCACCAAGAGCAATCTTCAATCTTGCATCCCAGTCGAGATGCCCCTTTCTCTTGTCCGTGCCTGAAATGGGAAAGATAATCTTAATAAGATTGAGCCAGTGATTCTTTAGAAGCGAAAACCAGTTGTTATAAGGTGATATTCTACCAAACGCACTCATACAAAGAATGAAAATTGTAATGCAAAAATTACCATGTAGATGGGACTCAATGCTTCCATTAGGTATCAACTCATAAACCAAGCATCGGATGTGTTCTTCAAAACACATGCCTATGAGTTTAACGAGGTTACGATGATGTAATCGGCTTAGCATCTCTATTTCTGCAATAAATTCGCGGTCGCCGTCGTGATTATCCCTTGTAAGTACTTTAACAGCAACATCGGTTCCATCTTCTAGAATCCCATGATAAACGCGTCCAAAGCCTCCTTCACCCAAAACCCTTTGCAAATTGAACTTATCTGTTGCTTTCTCAAGCTCTGAGAGGGTAAACGTTTTGACAGAGAGAACGGAAGTAGGCATGGTGGAAATGAGGGACATCGATGTGGAGCTTTCCATACTACTCGATAAGGTAGACCCTATTCCTGAATCACACATATATTGACATCCAAATCAACAACTTATAAATCAAATTTCAAGAGCAAGTAAACATGCCTACACAACGGGAGTAGTTCGAGAAAATCAAGATTGCAGATTAAGAAAAGAGAAGGGTCATAATAACCATTTAGTAGGACAGATATTTTTCATATACATCTGTAATTTAGAAAAGAAAAAAAAAAAATAGACACCGCCACAGTTCATGAAATGGTGGAGCCGTTAGGCTATTTTTGGATGCTATAATTGGGAATTGGAATTATAAAATTCAGTTTTTATGTTTGGATAAATGATAGAATTGCAATTTCATAGTGGAAATGATGAAATAGAAACTTGAAAAGTCATATACAGTCAATTCCATTGGAATTATAATTCTTATTCAAAATTCTTATTTAAGTCACCAACAAACAAAGGATTTGGAATAGGACTCACAATTCTAATTCCGCTAGAAACAAGCATTGTCTTAATGAGAACAATTATAAAAGTTATTTACTTCCTTATATGTAGTTCCACTTCTAAAACACTAAAATCTGTAATCAAAGACTTACCATGTCTCTTATTAAAAGATGGAGTAAAGACAGGTCCAATAACATTAGATGACATTCCAGCCCTCCATTTTAGGAGGACAGCAACTGCTCCTATACAGACCACCAAAAGTACCACACCAGATAATGCAATGATAAAAATGGTTCCAGGGTTTATCTTTTCGCCCTTTTTGACAAAATTTGCAGTAACTGGGAATTCTGTGATTCCAGCACTCCCACTTGGACCACTACCCGCAAAACCTCCAGTAGATTGCGAAGAGGGAAACCCTGTTAACAACTTATTCAGAATTTACAATAGTAAAGTTCATTCAATAGAAGGATGCTGAAAACATTGAGATTTGAACCTGGATAATTGATATATATTACTTCATAATTTCCAAACAGGGTCTTGTTTAAAGGCACTTTTTTCTGCCTAAACCTCTCATATGTCAACATGGCAGTAGTATTGTCAAATTTCTCCCCCAACGGGACCAATTTGAGGTCCACTGTTGTTTTCTCCTGGCTTTGACTATCAGCACTTGCACCAATTATAATTACTTGACTTTGTAGTAAATATGTTCCAGCAGCTACCTCAATCTCCAGTTCATTTATTACAGGAAAGACAGCATAGAGAGACACATCTAGGAGAAGTCTAATTTTCATAGGGAACACACAGCCACATGGAGAACCAAAAGGAGTCGAAGTAAGTGGATCTACACATGTTTGGCTACAACCTGAAAAAGTGGGAAAAAATGAAGATTAATATATCAAGACGTGTTAGATGTAGGAAGATATAACAAGACTTTTTTGATGTAGGGTTATTTCGGAAAAAATTAACAGTTATTTTTGTAGAAAAACTTGTTTGATGAAAAAGTGGATTATTTGAATTAAATGACTAAAATATCCTTTGTATTTATTATTTTAAATGTTATAAAGAAAAAATTAAGGCATTTGAATTTTAGTTGATGATTTGATATATGAAAAGATTGATGATGTAAAGGTTCATTGGAATTAAATCTAAATAATCCCGCATCAAACAAGCTCCAAGACTCTCAAACAGAAACGTCTCATCCAAAGAACTACATAAATTAAATAATGTAAACTTGGAAGAAACAAAAACAAGTCTGTTACAGTTAATAGCAACAAGGTACCAAACAATCTTCAAACCCATCCAATTGGAACAATTCCAGAATACAGAACCCATCATAGATAATAGTGCAACCAAAAGCATACACTTCAATTACAAGTTTTCTAGTTGATGATTGCTTAATCATTTTACCTATTTCTCTTTAGATGTCACCAAGGAAACATCAAGTTGGGTTCATAAGGTAATTGAGATTATTTGTGAATGCATTGTCTAGTAACATAGATCTCAATATTACCTCCTGGTGCAGAAGGAACTGGAATGACAAAAACAGGCCTCCTGTGACGATGATGATGGCGGAGCCTTCGTGGAATTGTAGAGCTCGGGCCAGCTGAAGGACCTAAGAGAGATTCTAAAAATGTTAGCCGTAAACCTAATAAGCTTGACAATAAATCAGAATTTGGGTTCAACAAGACATAGAACCAAATTAATGAAAACTTAGAAATAATCCAAATGAGCTTTCGAAGAACCTTGACGTGATGGAATAGGGGCAGGCGCCGGAGCATGCAACTCAGGAGAAGGCTGGAAGTGTGGCCTATGGGGTGACAATGATGGTCTTGATGATAATGTATTTCCTACAATCAACAAGTAAAACACTGTAATGTCATATTTCATATATAGATAATAGTAATAATGCACTATACCAAGCTAGATATAGACAAGCGTGCCACCAAGAATCAATTGAAATGGATGAGCCAGCAAAATCCAACCAAAAGTTGAATATATATGTTTCTACTGCATAAACAAGACTAGAACAATTCCCTGGTAACACATGGAATACTCTAGCACAAGAAAACGAACTCTTAATTATCTAACTTGGGATTAAAAAGTTAGTATAGAACCTCAATGTTGTTGCTAGCATATTCATTCCTATAATATTATATTTTATTATATCATGAGAATTTGATATGATTTAGTTACCTTATCCTAATGCTTATATAGGTTGTAAATATAAGAATCGATTTCTCAAGGTAATAAAGTTCCAGTCATTAAAATATTCATTTTACATACTATAGGATATCAGATCCTTAAGATGACAAACCTAAGATCTCTTCCTTTTTCTTGTCAGCATCATCTCCACTAAATGCAGCCAGTGGATGGCCTTGCTTCAAAACTGAGGCCCTTTTCTATAATTTATTTTCAATAATTTATGTATTTCATGGTGCCAATTAGTGATGAATGTTAAAACTATTGTTGCAAATCCACATTGTTTCGGACTTCACCCACTTCGAATTGATGGGAATGTAAGAATGTAAAAATAGTGCATAAAATATAAAATTATGTGATCAAATGTAACAAGTTATTAGCATGACCCGGGACCACATGGAATTCTTTCTTTTAGCTGTCCTTTTTTAATTTTATTCCTCCAAAACCATGACACTTTTGTATTGGAGACGACTTTGTTGCTTTTGGGCTTTTACCCGACAGACGTCTGGTTAGGGTTTGCTTTAGTATTTAATGTTTGATGAAACCTTGTTCTGTTGTTATCCCATCCTTGTCTTCTTCTCATCCCCCTTCCGGTTATTGTTACTAATATTTACCTCTTATATTGTTACAAGAGAAAGTCTTGGCAAGGATATGATATGATTTTGGGTATTGAATGGCATACCATGTTGGTCTCCACTTATTTGAATTTTGCAAACTTATCTATGTCTTTTGAGTGGTGCAGCAAATGTAAGACATTGTGCAGATTAAATTAATCAGGGGGTCATGAGTGGCCTTAAGCTTGAAGGGTCTTTGCAAAATGGAGTTGCATCTTCGCTGGTTTGGGTCCAAGGCGAGGCGCAAATACTCTGTTTCGCATTGGATGGATTGACGGATTGTCTTAAAGACGTTCCATAATTGGTTGCTCTCGTCACAAAATTTAGCGTGCTGTTTGAAGAGCCAAAGGAATTGTCGCCACTAAGGGGACACGAACATCAAATAATTCTTAAGGAGGGTATTTCGCCTACTTGTACATGCCCTGACTAAAACCCGGCTGTCCAGAAAACCGAGATAGGAATATGGTGAACAAGATGTTAAACTCGGGGTGGTCCTTTTTATTTTATTCCTCAAGGCCGTATGGCACTTTTGTATTGAAGAAGACTTTGTTGCTTTTGGGCTTTTACCCGACAACCGTCTGGCTAGGGTTTGCTTTTATGTTTAATGTTTGGTGGGTAGATTAGAGGGTCATACTATTTTGATGAAACTTTGTATTCTCATCGCTTTCTTGATCTATTCCCAATTTGCTATGTTGTTATCCCATAATTGTCTTCTTCTTCTCACCCGCTTCGGGTTATTGTTACTAATATCTACATCTAGTTATATTTCCATTGCCTTTTCCTATCCTGTAAATATACTATCACCTTGTTTGGGAGAGGTGGATTCTCTCCAAAAATCACTTTAATAAAATGATACAATTTTGATTTATCATGAAACTAGCAGCACAATAATACTAAATATACACTTTTAACTTTTTATTTAATATTTTCCAATGTCAAATTCACTTATCAAAAATCGCTCCAAAACAAGCAAGGGTAAATATTTAAAGTTACCCATTAGTAAAATATTTTTGTGTGTTTCTATATATGCAAAATTCAAGATTTTCTGAAAATACTATATGAATCAGTTCTTTTACAGATCAATAGAAATGATCAACACGTCTAGATTGATAATGACATGCACTTTGTATCAATTCAATTAGATAATCATTAGCAGTACATTATGTTTTCTTCCTTCCCAGATTGCAAGTTATTGGATGTTATGGACATCAATGAGTTTGTGTGAATAAAACAAAGGGGAAAGACGTTAAAACAAGACACTTCTGTTATATGGAGTAATATATTCTCACCTTTGCCACGGTCCAGGTTAATAGTTCTGAATAGGGACTGACTTGACAGTGGTGCTACTGAATGAATTTTGTTGTGCAAAAATGGAAGGCCTGAATTATTAGAAGTGCAAACATTAAAACAATAGTCAAGCCTGAAAAACGTTGTATAGACATGATTTTAAAATATTCAAGTTTAGAACTAGTCAACTTTCTCAAAAACAATATCCCAATTACTAAGGAGCTCATAGATAGATAGAATCTAAGTAGGGATTACATTCTTTATGAGAAGCTGCTCCTACAATGTAGAACTCAAAAAGACAGGTTTCCAAAAACTTTTTTTTTACTTAAAAAGGTGTTGAAACCAAAAGCAACAAAACAAGAAATAGCCCAACACTTGAGCTCAAATATATATCTTCAACTATCATGTTATCCATTTTTCTCCATCAAATCTATCATGCTATCTCTTTATTTGTTGATGTTTTGCCAATATTCAATCAAGTTTAAAGAAGTTAGAAGTATAACCCAGTAGTCAATAATACAAAACAATAGTTATAGTAATTCCAACATTAACAAGTCCTACTTCCACACGACCCTCCAAGTGATCTTTCCACTATGAATATTTCTTAAACCTGGTTTTGTGACCTCATCAGCCTTTTACCACTATATCAAAATTTCCCTTTTCGGGTATATCAGATCTTTAACTAGTTACAACAACTGTTTCTAGCTAGCAACCAAAATTGAAAAAATAAAAAAAAGTAGAGAAGATGAATTACCAAACGTTTGGGAAGAAGCTAAACAAAGTATCTGTGGAAGCAGCAATAGAAGCAAAGTTCGCATTTTTTCTTCTCAAACCAGAATTCGTAACACCATCGTTAGAAAGTAAGACACCCGAGCCCCAATGCCTGGCAAGAGAGGCGCCTAATGGGACTAGGGTTTCGGTGAAGTTTATTTCCTCGTTGGTGGAGTTCATCAATAAGTTGGAAGAACGAAAGAGAAGATTGCATGACTTCGACACCTTAATAATGGGAAAATAAGAAGCTTCAACATAAACCCTCGCTAAAGAACAACAATGCAGATGTTGGGAGGAAGAATGTTAGATCTGAAAAGGATGGAAGATTTGGCCGAGGAGCTAGTTAGAAGGCAATGAGACAAGAATGTTGGGAGAAGGAATCAGATGGATCTTGAGAAGGTTCTTAAGATAGAGAATTGCAGATGAAAACAAAGACGAAGATCTTGGCCGTGAGAGAGTACAGTAGTCATGTAATGAGTCGAGACAAGATTGACGCGGCAATTGAAAACAGTAGTATGTGTGTTTGTGTGTGTGTGTGTGAGAGAGAATGTGTGGTTTTGATTTTATTGCTTGCCGGGTTACCAACAGCACTCCTCGTGTTTTCAGATTTCAGGATCCACGCTCTCTACCGCGCGCGCGTGCCATGTACAGTTACATCTCATCAAATAAATTTTCTTTAATTCATAATTACCATTTTGATCTATATTTATTTTATAGATAAATTATCTACAAATTGAGATTTTAGATATTTTATTTTCACAAAAATCTTTAATTTATTATCTACTTGTAATTTAAGCAAATTAAGGTTATTCATTATTAATTCTCGGATAAAAATTCTATAATAGCTCTCAAACCTAGTTCAAATAAAGGTTTTCAAAAAATTTGAATTATTTGAAAAAAATAATTATGAGTGATTTTGAAAGGGAAATTTAACGAAGTGATATCAATAAGAAGTAAAATTTTAAAAATAATATAAAGTTATTAATGTTTAAAAAAAATATATTTTAAGTATTTAAAATGTCAATATTGTCATGCAACGCGAATTGTATACATATTTGCTTGACGCACATGAAAATATAACATTTCACATACTCAAAATATCATTTTTGCAAACATTTAATCTCACCTCAATTATTTTTCAAGTTTTACCTCTTATTAGTATCATTTCATCAAATTTTTCTTTTGAAGAGGTTGAAATATTTTTATATGAAAAGACTTTGAGAATATTAATATATAATAATAAAATAAAAATTAATAATTTAAAAAAATGTATTTTAATTTATATAATTGATTTTTTATAAATTTAGTAAAGTTTAAAATAAAATGTTCAATATCTCAATTTGGTCCCATTTGCCTAAATTCAACATTTGACCGTTAAACTATTAATACAGATAAAATGACCTCTATTTTGTATTTTATGAAAAAAAATATTAAAATATCACAAATAAACAAATCTTTTAAAACAGATAGGACAAATATAACCAACAATCCTGAAACCATAAATAACATCCAAAAAAATTTATATAAATCTTAAAATATTCCTCATTATAATCCTGAAAATGATAATAAAATATAATGACAAAAATAAAATAAGCAGAAGAAAATGGACAGATAATTAATAAAAGAAGACAATGCAAACCAATAAAAAAACAAAGCAAAAACATACAGCAATCACTATCTTGATTGATTCCTCTTGAATTATTTAGTTTTTTTTTTTTATAAAAAATCATCAATAAAAATAAAAAATTATTATTTCTTTATTTTTATAAAATTTAAGTATTTAATATAAATAAATATTTTAATAATTTAACTCAAATAATTATAAAAAAAATTATTCCATAAATTTTATTTTTTCAAATAATATGATATATTCTTAACTAATAATAGTTTCATTTATTATATTAAAAAAAGTGAATATTAGTTTTGTTTAAATAACACATCAATATAATATATGGGTGTTCGTCAAAATTATTTAAAATATTTTAAAACAAAAGTAAAAAAATTTGGCTAAATTGAGTGTATTGTAATCTCAAATTATAAATGTTAAATGTGTTACATTAAATGTTAGATATGTTACAAAGTTAAAATACTTCAATACTAAGATGACAAGAAGTTAATATCTCTTTCTAATTCCTAAGTACAAAAACAACTACCAAGCACCCATAAGTTTATACATTACACATTATTATAACAATAGATATTTTGTGCAGAATATTACATATTTTTGTATTTTTATTTATTTTCTTATTATTGAATTTAATTTAGAGATTTTAAACCTTTTAACTTATATATTAAAATATAATACTGAAAAATATGTTGGTGTTAACTTATAAATAAAATTTGAGATAATGATAGTAAATACAGTTTCTACTTAAAAAAAATATTATTATTATTACATTTTGTCTTAGAATCCTGGAATAGCCGGAACTTGCCATTTTACGGGATTGAACTACAACCTTCAAGAAAGTTGGAAATATCTATATCTTTATTTATATAAAACTAAAAATAAAAAATATATATATAATTTATTCCTAACATAATTTATTGTAGTTTAGAGATAAATTTTAAGTAGTTATTTTAACTTTTTTTTAATATTTAATAATTTATTAAAATTGGAAAATAAATAAATTTGTTGTTTATAACCAAATTTTAAAAAAAAATCACTAAATAGTTTTATTACAAATAAAAAAATAGATACCTTGTATATATATATATATATATTGATTTAACTGTTAATAATAAATCTAAAAATTTCATAAATTACCTACAAAATTAGTTTATGAGAAGAGAATTTGAAATTTACATTTTAACTAGTCCTTTATTATAAAATAACCCATTAAATTATAATAAATATAAGAAGGTTAGAAATTCATATCTCATGAATCCTAAAATGAAGAATTCTATATTATCAATGAATATAAATGAACAAAAATTTCATAAATCCATCTCATATAATCATCCCATAAATAAAACGATTTACATAATTCCAAAATCTATAAATGAGATTGAAGTTGAGTCGGTACTAACAAGGACGAAATTCATTTCGAAAAAAGAAGGTGACATTAACTCATAATTTCTTACCTATTTCTTAGAATTATACAATATAATTTATTTAATTATTAAAGAATTAATAAAATTTCTTTATACATTTGCATTATTCAAATTTTTGTTAATAATTTTTTAAGTTTATTCCAATTTTTTTTAAGTCCATCCAACCTTAAAATATTGGTCCGGTACATGAAAAGTAAAAAGTTAAGATTGTTACCCTTTTCAAATAGTTTGAAAAGGCTTTATATATATATATAATATGGGCTTCCTTAAAAATTAGATTAGGCCCATTTGTGATTATTCCATCAAAATATCTCACACAGTTTCTTTTGGCCCACTCTCATAAGGTTACAACTTACAACTTATAAGGTAAAATTAATTGAACTAGTCATTATTATTATTAAATTAATATTATTATACAACATTAGTTTTATAAAAACTAAAAACGGCAAGTTTGGAGAAATGTCGGTGGGGTTTGAGCATTAAAATAAAAAATAAAGACTTCCAACAGAAAAAAATATATTATTTTATAAAGAAAATAGTAAAAAGAAAAATTAACTACACTTTAATATGTGGTCCACGGTCCCACACACGGCAGTGCGCACACGTAAAAATAAATATTGTACGGATAAGGTATCGGTCACCGCACATCATAATGTTGGTCCCCTATTCTATTTTTATTTCAAACAAAAACTTGTCCAAATGCAATTGAATTGCATTACCAAAAAAAAAAAAAAAAATTCAAAATGCAAAACGAGTGGAATGTCTATATCATATGCAATTGAATTGCCTAATAAATTGTATTAAAATTGCACTAAAGAAATTTTATTTTATTCATAGGATAAAAATACTTTAGTGAAATTATTATGAATTAAATAGACAGTATTTCCCTAAAACTCTATATCCAACCAATCAAATATTTTAATTCAAATTTTAATAGATATAACTCATCTTAAATTATATATATATATATTCAAAATATAATCTTTAGTCCTTTGTAACATAAAACCCAATAAATTATAAATTATCCTAACTAAAAAACAAAAACAATATTACACAAAACAAAATATTCCATCAATCTACCTTTTTATAAAGTGGCTTTCAACTTTTCATTCACCGTAGCTATCAAAAACAAATTTTGGCATAAACTTTTAAGTTTTTTCCTCCAAATTCCGAAAAGTTGATGTGTGCTTTAATTGGAATTATTGACTATATATTGTGTGGGTTCTTTAACTTTATGTATCTTTTATTCTTAATAATTTCAAAAAATTTCAATAAATTTCAATTTTTTAAC
Organism: Impatiens glandulifera; assembly: GCF_907164915.1. Taxonomy (NCBI): domain Eukaryota; kingdom Viridiplantae; phylum Streptophyta; class Magnoliopsida; order Ericales; family Balsaminaceae; genus Impatiens; species Impatiens glandulifera. The sequence continues at coordinate 33,716,645 of NC_061870.1, forward strand.
TATAAGCCATCATGATACATCAAAAATATAAAAATTATATGCAAATAAAAATTTAAATAATATATTTTTAAAATGCGATAAAGTTAAAATGACCACTTAATTAATATTATTTATAATAACTAATAACAATCTCGATTTTAAATATTTTAATTTTCTCAATTTAAAAAAAACATATATTCATATAATTTAAATAAGTTTCACAAATTCATTAACTCCCTTAAACATACTTAATATATTCAATTTTTAAGCACTGTATTACTTGTTTATAGATCAAATTGGAACTAAGAAGTTATTTTTTAATAAAACTGGGATTGGTGATCTATTATTTTCCAAAGTTTATAATTTATTAATGAACTGGACTCGTAATCAAAACTTCAGGTGTCAAATTTGCAAGATCATAAATATTATAGTTAATTTAAATATTTAACTCAATTCATACATTTTAATGGTTAATGATGACAAATCTAAACAGTGTTGTTAATTTAATTTATTTTTTAGTTTTGCTAAAAAAAGAAACAGATAAATAACTAGTTTGATTTGTTCTATTCATATTTTTTTTTTTAATTTATTTTAAGAGAAATGACTAAGAGAGAAATTGGGATAGAATTTTAAAAAGAATTACATTTTGCTCTCCTCCCCCACTTCATTTTTATCATTTTTCTAGTTAATAATGTGGTTTGATTTTAGTTTTTTTTTGTTGTGTTTTATTCAATTTTTAAAAATATTTTTTAATATTATTTTAATAATTAAATCACTTATCATATCAATTAACATATTAAAAAAATATATTTTATTTTTATCAAATTTTAATCTTAAATCCAAAATAATATTTTAAAAATTAAACCAATTAAATATTTGAAGAACTTATTTTTTTATCCAACATTTTTTTTCACAAAATTTTAAAATATTCTATATATAAACCAAGCTCAAACAAGTCCTTAGGTATCAAAAGTTGGCATATACATGTGACATCACATAGAGATAGCTTAATCAGCTTTTCACCAATCTATCTTACTTTTGAGTCATCTAAATTAAAAATATATTAATGTTTGGTAGTCATCACTTATTTAGGCAAATGTTATTTTTTAAGTTAATTTGGCTTAAGTTGCCAAGAATATAATGATAAAGTTAGAAAATGTGATCATACGTGGCTGATAATTTAAACCCATTTTTTTTTGTTTGTTAAAATTGTAAGATTTTAAAGGGTTTTTTATTTTTCTTTAAAATGGTCTATACATAAATAAAAAATAAGACCCTCACACTATAGAAATATTATTTTTATAAAGATATTGTATGAAGACAAATTTATATTTAAACATATTTATTAGGATGTGGTCAAGTTCTGGTTAGGTTAAAATATTGGTATCAACCATAAATATTCCTTTAACTATTTGTTTATTTATTTTAATAAAAGCAAACCTTAAAACAGATATTATTAATTATTATTTTTACCATTTTCTCTTATTTTCTCTTTATCTATTAGTTCTTTATTAACTCGCATATATATAATATAAATAATTAAATTTTTTAACTATAATATATATCCATACTTTATTCTTTTTATAAAATTAATTATTAAATATAAAAATATATTTTATTTATCTAAATCATCTACATTCTTATCACAAAATTTTCAAATTCATAATTCCAACTTTTAAAAATAAGCCAATAGAGGTTTTATATTAAAAAAATGCAAATAATTTATCCAAAAAAAATAATCAATAATTTATACTCAAGTTTATGATTTTTTTTTTATCATTCTAAAAAAAACATAACACTTTCATTTAAATATTTTTAGGTGAAATAATATTTGATCTTTAAGAAATTACTCCTTCACTACTATCATATAATTTATTATCGTAAATGTTTGAAGCTATACATTAAACATGTGATCATTCAATAATATTTAACCTTAATTAATTATATTTTATAATATCTTATGATTATTTCAATAAATTGTAAATTCTTATAATATATTTATTTAAGACCATTTTTATTTCATTTAAATCTCAATGTTTCCATTTTGGCTTTTATTTTTATAAATAGATAATTGCATTTCAACTTGTAACACTAATAATGTAAGATCAAATTGTCAAAAATAAAAATAAAAATTAAACATTATAATTTGAGGCTCTTTATTATTAAAGTTATACAAAAACAAGATTTTATTTTAACGGTTTCAAACGTCGCATTTTAAATAAATAAAATATCAATGTCATTAATTTAACTGTCGTATCTCAACGAATTAAGAATTTTAACTACCGATTTTTTAAAATTTAACGGTTAAAACATTGAATTTTTATTTATTTATAAATATCACATAGATAATAAATTAACGATATTGAAACTGTTAAGACAAAATCTCGTTTTTGTATGATGTAAACAATAAGAAACTATAAATGGTAAGGTTTGAAAGAAAAAACAAAATTTCAATTTATTCCAACTAATTTGACAATTTGTTTAATAATGTAATAATATTTAATAGAAAATAAATTTAAAATACATAAGTATATTATTATTATATAATAAAAATGACAGCAAAAATAATCATTTCTTTATAAATCATCATGCTTTTTTCTTATTAAAAAGTTAAAATGGCTTGAGTGAGAAGTCTTAAAATGGCTTCTTCAAGGTTTTTCAATGAGTAGCCAAAATTTATTACTATATTATACAACTACATTAATTGACTACTAATTTGTAAATATTTATTGTTTAACACCAACAAATTAAATAAAAAGGTGGTAATTAATCCAATAATTGTATTGTATTATTAAAAAGACTCGTTACATATAAAGTTGTCTCATTGCCTTGTTGGATATATAGTTTATATATATGCACAATGCTTCCTGTAAAATAACTAATTAATGACCAACTTTACTAGATCATGGATGGGCGTGTTGTTTTAGGATTCATAATTGGTTAATTAATCATTTTGATAATTTGTAACGTTATATAACTAATTAACAAGAATAACGAATTGTAATGGATGCCTAGAGCTTGATTGATATGGGTTAATTATTTGAAAATTATTAGTTATGAATATAAAATACTGTTTAATTATAATAAAAAATATATATTGAGATTATATATTTAAGTTAAAATAAAGGTGTTTGTGACGAAGAACTATTGATTTAATAGGTGAAACTATATTTTGTAGTTTTTTTTTAATTATTGGTCTTTCTGCATTTTGTTGATAAATATTGTATTTGTTGTTTTTATTACAAGGTGATTAACTAGTACAAATGTTCTTAAAATAATGACGGAGCTCTTAATTAAATTCTACAAACTTTTTAACACTGATATCAAAACGTCTATCAACTAATCTGGTTAAAGTCTCCATTTTTTACGCCCTTTACTAAAAGGTGCACCATATTAATAAGAATTGACAAAGACCTTCTTACACGTTCTCGAAGTTAGCATGAATACATGAATCATCGATCACTAGGGTACATAGGTCATCATTTGAATGAGATTCATGCGACGATTCAAAAAAGAACATGTGGTAGAAATTAGACATATTATGTAATTCTATATAATATTCAATATTATCATTATTTTTATTCTAACCAACACAACGTGGAAAATCATCTTAATACATTGATATGTAGGATAAAAATAAGCCGATTCCGTTTTAATTTGAAAGTTCACCAAAGTATAAAAATATATTGATCAAACGATTTATCGATGTCACATTTGTTTCATCAAGTCAAACATTTTAACAACTATTAAGAGACTCCATATATATAAACAACCGAATCTAATCACGTTTCAAAAGAGATTTCAAATACACACATTATGAAAACTATGTTTCTTAGCAAATAAATAAATAAATGAAAGTTATGTTCTAACTGTTAGGTCTAGTTCGATTTGAGATTTTTTTTTTTAAATTTAGAGAGTGAAAAAAAGATAATAATTGGTGATGATTTTGAGAAGGTGTATATTCTTTTGGTAAAAATATTTAAATATATTAATGTATAATAATAAAATAAAATTTAAAATAAATGATATTTTAATATTTTGGTTAACGAATTGAGTAAATTAATCTGAATTATTTAAATAACCGAAACCAGAAATTTGTACCATATATGCTAAGTTGATTTAGTTTCTAAGTGCAAACCAAATGAGACGACTTAATAAGTTGTTAGAGTATTTTTATGAAATAAGTCATCAATTATAAAAAAAAATCAAAATATATTTGATTGAAGTAAATAAGAAAATATAATTCAAGCTTAAATTTATCATATCCACAAATTAACCATTCAAATAAGTTAAATACTATAGAAAAGTACATCAACTTTTAATATTGGGTATGCGGTTCGTTCGATGGTTTGTATATTAAATACACATGAATTAAATCAATGAAGTTAGTTCGAGAAATTTTCAAATTATCAGTTTCGGTTATTGATCAATTATGATATTTGTTCGTTCAATTTGATTGTTTTTTCATTCACCGCAAGTAATTAAGTAATACATTTATTGTAAAATAGCAATTATGTATATTTAGTTTAAAATTAATAATATGTATTATAATTGAAATGTGCATATGTTATAATAAAAAAACAATTATTTTAAATCTTAAAATAATGGTACGTCGGTTGGTTTAGTCAAAGTGTCAAACTACTATGTTCGATTAGAATGATTTCGATCTAGTTTAAAAAGAAGAAATTAGACATCCATACATTTTAGTTAAACCCTAATTTAATGAATAATAAAGTAGCTCAATTAATTCAAAGCAATCAAATATGATAAAAATAATTATATAAAAAAAATCAACATATTGATGATTGTCTATCTCTTCTCTTGCAATGCATTTCAAAAATCTGGTCCCCAAAACTCCACATTTCCTGTCATAAATGATCAGAATTATCTGTCAATTGGATTTATTCGTAAATGAGTCAGACTATACACATTAAATATTATTATATAAAAATAATATGCAATATTGAAATTCAAGTGTCACAAAAATTTCGTGTTAGTATTGGGTAGATTTAATGTAGATCCTGAAACCAGTAGAGGATAAAATGTTTAAAATGACCTCATAAACTTAAGGTCTTGTTATTTTTTATAAAAATTCTTTTATTCAACTTTTGTCAATTCCATCACATAATTAATTAATAAAATATCAAAATAGGATAAAATATATCATTATATATTTACTTTCTCAAAATTAATAACACTTAATTTTTTTAAATAATTCAAAATTTATTTATATAATTTTATTCCGAACAAACATTAACTCAAAATTCAAATGAAATAAAATTTTACCGAACATAACAAATTCAAAACAATAATTAAATTTAATAAATAGTCCCTAAAACTTGACTTTATTTCCGAATAAACTCCTTAAATTTTTACAATTTAAAAAAAAAAATTAGAGTATCAAACCAACCTAAAAATATTGTTTATTTTGACATTTCCATGTCACTGTGATTATTATTAGTGTGATTAAATTGTATTGTTTATGATATATATGAAAAATCATGTTAGAATGGAAAAAATATACAATGTATGATTATTTTTGTTGGCTATGTGCATCAGAAGGTTGACAAGTTGGAGCCTAGGTCCAAGAAATGTGTGTTCTTAGGCTACCCTGAAGGGGTAAAATGTTATAGGCTTTGGGATAGGAGTGAACCTGGCTTAGGATTGTGATAAGTAGAGATGTTGTTTTTAATGAGAATGATTTTCCTTGCTTGTCTATGTCCCCCACTCCTGTTAATGATGCTCCTAATAAGGTGGAGCATGTGCCTGTAGTTTTTGATCAACCTGTTGAACATAATGTGAATGCTCCAAATGAGGTGGAGCATGATAATGTGCATGATATTGATGATTTGCATGATTCAAATGTTTTGTCTGATTCAAATGATTTGTCTGATGATTTGCATGACTATCAACTTGCTAGGGATAGAAGTAGAAGAACTGTTATAATGTCTTCTAGATTTAGGGATGATAATTTGAATGATTGCAATATGTCTGAATTTGCTTTTAACATTTTTGAATCCCTAGACTGTAATGAGCCTAACTCTTACAAAGAAGCTTTGAGGTCTAAGTTTTCTACTGAATGGATTGTTGCTATGAATAATGAGATGAATTCCCTAAGAATCAATGATACTTGGAAACTTGTTCCTAAACCTCATAATTGCTCCTTAGTGGATTGCAAGTGGTTGTATAAGGTGAAACAAGAGTCTGAAAAAGTTAGATTCAAGGCTAGGTTAGTAGCCAAGGGATTTACTCAAAAGGAGGGAATAGATTATGCAGAAATTTTCGCTCCTGTTGTCAAATTCACTACTGTTAGAATTATGCTTGCTTTAGTTGCTCACTTTGATTGGGAATTGAAGCAAATGGATGTTACTACTGCTTTCTTACATGGTGAACTTGATAAGAATATTTATATGCATCAACCCGAGGGATTTGTTGACCCCCAGTTGCCTGATCATGTTTGTTTGTTAAAAAAAGCCTTGTATGGTTTAAAACAATCTCCTAGGCAATGGAATATCAAGTTTGATAAGTGCATGCAATCTTTGATGTTTAAAAGAAGTTCTTCTGATCATTGCCTTTACTTCAAGAATATAGACTCTGTGCCTGTATTTCTTTTATTGTATGTGGATGACATGTTGATTGTTAGCCCATGTCTGAAGTCTGTTATGCATGTGCAAAAATCGCTTTGTGAAAATTTTGACATGAAAGACTTAAGTGATGCTAAGAAGATTTTGGGCATGAATATCATTAGAGATAGAACAAAATTTTCTCTTGTGTTGAATCAAAGTGCATATGTTGCTAAAATTTTGAGTAAATTTTCTATGTCTGATGCTAAATCTGTGAATGTGCCTCTTGCTTCCCACTTTGTGTTAAGTAAGGATCAGTCTCCTAAGACTGAAACTGAAATAAAGAATGTGCCTTATTCCAATGTAATAGGGTCTGTTATGTATCTCATGGTTAGTACTAGGCCTGATATTGCATATACAGTTAGTTGCTTGAGTAGATTTATGTCTAACCCTGGTATTCCTCATTGGAATGCTTTGAAATGGCTTTTGAGATATCTAAAAACCAATGTTGATGTTGGTTTGACTTTCTCTAAGTGTTCTGTAGGTACAAAGTTGGTTGGTTATGTAGATTCCAATTATGCCAATGATAGGGATAATAGAAAATCTACTACTTCCTATGTGTTTATTTTGTGTGGCTCTTGCATAAGTTGGAAGTCTCAACTTCAACCCATTGTTGCTTTATCTACTACGGAATCTGAGTATGTAGCTGCCACTGAAGCCTTTAAGGAAGCAATTTGGCTTAGGGCTGTTTTGTATGAAATTGGTTTTCTTGACAAAAATGTGGTTGTGTTTTCTGATAGTCAATCTGCTATTCAACTATGTAAAAATCCTGTTTTTCATGATAGAACTAAACATATTGATGTTAGGTTTCATTACATTCGGGATATTGTTGAAAAGGGCATTGTTAAGTTAGAGAAAATTCCTTCAAAATTTAATCCTGCTGATATGGGTACTAAGTGTCTACCTGCTGAAAAATTTATTTCGTGTCAACGGATTTTAAATTTTGACTTAGGGAAAACTCGTTGAGGTTCGTCTTTTATGGGAATGGCATGCTTTGTGATCTTGCCTTCAATCTTTGTGATTTTCTCATGCTTTGTGCTCTTGCATTTAATCTTTGTGATTTTCGCATTCTTTGTGCTCTTGCGTTAGATCTTTGTGATTTTCTCATGCTTTGTGCTCTTCGTTTAATCTTTGTGATTTTCGCATTCTTTGTGCTCTTGCGTTAGATCTTTGTGCTCTTGCGTTTGATCTTTGTGATTTCCGCATGCTTTGTGCTCTTGCATTTGATCTTTGTGATTTTCGCATGCTTTGTGCTCTTGCGTTAGATCTTTGTGCTCTTGCGTTTGATCTTTGTAAATTTTGCATGTTTTGTGCTCTTGCGTTTGATCTTTGTGATTTTCGCATGCTTTGTGCTCTTGTATTAGATCTTTGTGATTTTCCAATGCTTTGTGCTCTTGCGTGATCTTTGTGATTTCCGCATGCTTTGTGCCTTTGCCCCTGGTCTTTGTGATACGAGTTTACCTTGGGTATTCTCTTTGTTGCCTCGGTGGTAATAAATTGGCGATGATGTGTCTTGCGATTCCGTGATTATGTTTTGCACTGTTTTGGGCCAAAGGTGGAGTTTGTTGGGTATTGGTTGGCCCAACAATTTTAATGAAAACTTTATTTGAAACTCACATGTTATAATTAAGATTTTATTGACTTTAAATTGAGTAGTACAAGGCTATTTTTAGATTGTGATTTAAATTATTTTTGGAATTATGATTTATATTGTAATATGATTTAATTTATAATTGTAATCTCACATCATTTAATATAAGTATTTTATTTTCTTATTTATGTTTTTTTAAACATAAATTATAATTAAGTCTTACAAATTATTGTATTTATTTTTATGAATTATGATTTAGATCATTCTAATAATTAAGCTCAATATATATCCAATTAAATACAGTTGACCAAACTTTTTATTATTTTTGTTGTAATTCATACATGTGTATAACGAGGGAGAGAAGAATGAAAATTAATATAAAGATGAGATTGGGAAAGGAGTGAAGACTGAAGAGTATTTTACAATTTTAATGGATATTTAATATAAAATGATTTGGACATCTTTTTATATTTTTTATTTATTTATTCTATACTTTCCTAATTGAGTCAAAATTTGAAGGCTTATATTTATTTTTCTTAAATCATAATATATTTTCCACAGAAAACAACTACTAATTTTAAGTAACGAAATCCACCCCCAACTTAAACATTTTAATAGATAATCAGATTAGAGTTATTTAATCTTTTATTATTTATTTACATTTTGTCCGTACAAAACTTAAATTATATCCTATAATTTTAGTGAGGGCATTTTGATCATCACTCTTTCTCATTGCTTATACATAGAATAATTTTAAAACTTAGTTTACCATTTTAAGGGTTGTAAATGGGTAAGTTTTTTCTTTTAATATAGTAAACCTAGACTTGTTTTCTCAAATAATAGTTTATTTTACTTGTACTTCATTGACAATTCAATATGCATGGAAAACGAGGAATTATGCAATGGGTCCCTCAAAAATCTAAGTCTTTACAAGTTAATATTACAATATAAACAAAATAGAAACAAATAGTACAAATATGACTAAAATAATGGAGAGGAAAAAATAACACACAAGATAATGATCGAAAAATCCAAACTATAAGCGATAAGACATGAATATCTTGGCCACCATGAAGTTCTGTGTTCGAGTCCGTCAGACCGACAAATTTTGTGTCTGGTTAAATTGTTAAAGTGTGTTTGCAGAATATATGTTAACCTGCGAGAATTAATCGCATTGTATAGAAGAAACGAAACCCAATATTCTAAAAAAATTACAATAGAACGACAAGTAAAAAACATAAACTTAAAATCTTATAACTTAAAATTTTAAGATATAGAAAAAACTCATAAAATCGATTACTTCAAAGTTGAAATAAGTGTTATGTCATGGGAGTTGTTAGGCTTTTACATTTATAAAAAATAATAATAATAATAATAATAATAATAATGTAACAAGCAAGCAAATATGATAAATAATTTATTTAAATTGTAAAATTATGGTACAAACCTTAATATTAAGCAAATATATATATATATATATAATATATTTTAAATGAGTTCTTTTAATTTAAGAAAGTAGTAATAGTCCACTACTCAACTACACAAAATATATAAATATATATATATAAACTTTTTAAAATTGAAAAAGTAAAAAATAAAAAGTAAAAAGTAAAAAATAAAAAGTAAAAGTAATGATATTTATATTTTATAAATTTTGTTAGGTAAAAAATATTAAATAAAAAAATGATTTTGACTATTAATAATATATTTTTTTTTTGACATTTTGTTAGTGACAAAATAACTAAAATAATATTTTATATATTTGATCATAATAAAATTAATTTATAAAATTTTAAGCAAGATAAAAAATGAATATAGATGTAAGAAAAGAACAAAATATATTAATTATCATTCCTCTCTTATAATCCTTAATAGTAAAAAAAAAAAAAGTATTGTTGGCAGTTAGTTCTTTCTTTTTCTCTCTCTCCTTTGTAGTAAAAAAAAACTAAAAAAAAAAAAAAACAAACTGTGGCTGTCTCTATCTATATAATGGTAAAATGTGATGAAGTTGCAGGGTTTGCAGTCTCCTTCAATTCAGCCAAAAAAATCAACCATTTTGGGAGTCCAATTCTCACACGGCGTTTTCTAGGTTCAATTCTTCTTCTTCTTAACTCCCTTTTTCAATTTCATCTTAATTTAAAATACATTATTACGAATCGCCATGGATTAGCAGATCCCCTTTTTCTTTCTCGATGTTTCTAGCGCCTTGTACTTTATGCTATTGCTAGTCTACTCATCACCACCTTCTTCTCACATGGCCCAATCTCATGTCAAATGTTAGTAGAAGAGAGTGTATGTAAATGGGTGTTTTTGAATTCTGATGATTTTTTGTTTTTTCTCTATGAAAAACAGCAGATTCTCTCACCAGCTCAGCTGAGGACGATTACCCAGGTTTGATTTGGATTTTTCTTTAATGGGTTTCTCCATATGTTGAATTTGATCGAGGTTTTGTTGTCCGTTTGCAGTAGAAATATACAGAGAAGGAGAGAGGAAAAGGAAAAGGAAAACGAAAGGAAAGGAATTTAGTTTTTATTTGGTTTCTCTCTCCTCCTCTTCTTCGTATTCCGCGTGGGGATGGATGGATAGATGATGATAAAAATGACTTTGTTTTGATGTGCAATGTGTCTGCAGATTCTCTGAAAGGCGAACACCTATTTGTATTCTTCATCGCGACTTGTCAACATTCTCCAGCATTCAATACAACAATCATCATCATCAGATGGTGAAATGCCCTATTCTCGATTTTATGATCTCGTCTGCTTAAATATTATTATCTCCCCCCACCCTCTTGAACACTGGTTATTATGGGTATAGACTTTTTGTTTAGTGAAATCGATCGTTTATGGTCAGAGAGTTCGCCGACGACATCGTTTTCATCGACAAACAATCATTTGGGGGTTTTCCACACCTTACCCATATTAGAGTTATCATCGATTTGCATTAATTTAACCTTGTTCCTCGTATTCATCTTCATTGTATCTGCCAGACAGATATCTCTATGCGTTGGTCGTGTTCGAGCCTTCAAGGAAGATTCACATGCAAATTCCGCACCAACTCGCCGCAGCCGTATCGACGCCGAAATTCGATCGGTGGAGATTGGTGCTTCCTTTAAGGTCTCTCTCTTCTGTTGCTTATATCTCCTTCTTCTGCAAATCCTAGTTTTAGGGTTTGATGGCGTTTATTTTATTAAAACTGCAACGAATTGGACCGTCCTTCTATTGCCTGCTGCTCAGGCTTTATCTTGGCTTGTTCTTAGCTTCTCTACCCTTCATTGCAAATTTAGAGCTTTACAGAAATACCCATTGCTGTTGAGGGTATGGTGGATAGTCTCTTTCGTTATCTGTTTATGTACTTTGTATGCTGATGTTAATGGATTTCTTGATCAAGGTTCAAAATCTCTTTTGAATGCTCATGTATTGTCCAATTTGGCATCCACCCCTGCCCTAGCCTTCCTCTGTTACATTGCATTTACTGGTTTAACAGGCATCCAGTTATGCCAGAGCTCTGATCTTCAAGAGCCATTGTTGCTCGAAGAAGATGCAGGGTGCTTAAATGTTACTCCTTACAGTGAAGCTGGAATCTTCAGCTTAGCCACACTTTCGTGGTTGAATCCAATCCTCTCGCTCGGTGCAAAGAGGCCGCTAGAGCTTCGAGATATCCCTCTCCTAGCGCCGAAAGATCGATCCAAGACTAATTACAAAGTTCTCAACTCGAACTGGGAGAAGTTAAAGGCAGAAAACCCTAGTTCCCAACCTTCACTGGCCAAGGCTATTTTCAAGTCTTTCTGGAAGGAAGCTTCCTGTAATGCTATATTTGCAGGGCTGAACACCCTGGTTTCTTATGTCGGTCCTTATATGATCAGCTACTTCGTCGATTACTTAGCTGGAGCCGATAGCACTCCTCGCCAAGGCTACTTTCTGGCTGGAATATTCTTCTCTGCTAAGTTAGTTGAGACTTTGACGACCCGTCAATGGTATCTCGGAGTCGACATACTGGGAATGCACGTTCGGTCGGGTCTGACAGCAATGGTGTATCGGAAAGGTCTCAAGCTGTCTAGCTCTGCTAAACAGAGTCATACTAGTGGCGAGATTGTGAATTACATGGCGGTTGATGTTCAGAGAGTTGGCGATTACTCATGGTATCTTCATGACTTATGGATGCTTCCTTTACAAATCATTCTAGCGCTCGCTATCCTTTACAAGAGCGTTGGGATTGCATTCATCGCCACGTTAATAGCCACCATCATTTCCATCGTGGCCACGGTTCCTTTGGCGAGGGTTCAGGAGGAGTATCAAGACAAGTTGATGGGAGCGAAGGATGATAGGATGAGGAAAACGTCGGAATGTCTTAGAAATATGAGGATTCTCAAGCTGCAAGCTTGGGAGGATCGGTATCGTTTGAAGCTAGAGGAGATGAGGAACGTGGAGTATAAGTGGTTGAGGAGGGCTCTTTATTCTCAGGCGTTTATTACTTTCATATTTTGGAGTTCGCCTATATTTGTCGCGGCTGTTACGTTTGCTACTTGCATATTGCTCGGGGGTCAGCTGACTGCGGGTGGAGTGCTCTCGGCTTTGGCTACGTTTAGGATTTTACAGGAACCGCTTAGGAATTTCCCTGACTTGGTTTCCATGATGGCTCAGACGAAAGTCTCGCTCGATCGAATTTCAGGGTTCTTGCTCGAGGAAGAGTTACAAGACGATGCAACCATAGTTCTACCGCGTGGGTTGTCGAGCACCACGGTTGAAATCAAGGGCGGGGATTTCAGTTGGGATCCTTGTTCATCTAGGCTTACGTTATCGGGCATTCAACTGAAGGTGGAGAAAGGAATGCGTGTGGCTGTTTGTGGCATGGTTGGCTCAGGAAAATCGAGCTTTCTTTCTTGCATTCTTGGGGAGATTCCTAAGTTATCGGGCGAAGTAAGTCTTCTTCTACACATTGAGCCCATTTGGAAACATTTTCTAGGTTTCACATATTCAGAAATGAGATCATGGTTGGAAACAGAACTTGGATCCTGGACCCAGAAAGTGCTTCCAAATGGGGGCCAGTTACTAGCAATCTGTAATTTTTCTCAAATATACAAAATTCAAGTTCTTTAAATGTTTTGTCAATTTAGGTTAGATTATGTGGTTCATCTGCTTATGTTTCTCAATCGGCTTGGATACAATCTGGTAACATAGAGGAAAACATTCTATTTGGAAATCCAATGGATAAGGCAAAGTATAAGCATGTTATTCATGCTTGTTCACTGAAAAGGGATTTGGAGCTTTTCTCCCATGGTGACCAGACGATTATAGGTGACAGAGGCATAAATCTCAGCGGGGGACAGAAACAACGTGTGCAGCTTGCTAGAGCACTTTATCAGGATGCAGACATTTATTTACTCGACGACCCATTTAGTGCTCTCGATGCTCACACTGGATCGGAGTTGTTCAAGGTACAACGTTTTTCTCCATTTTATCAATAATTGAAGCTGGTTATGACTGAAAAATTGACTTTGCAGGAATATATAGTGACTGCACTTGCGACAAAGACTGTGATCTTTGTTACACACCAAGTTGAATTTCTTCCCGCTGTTGATTTGATACTGGTGAGAATTTTAAAATTTTAATTTTTATGATCCGTACCCTCTAAATAAAACGATTTCCTTTTCCCCAAAATTGCAGGTTCTTAAGGAAGGACAAATTATTCAAGCAGGGAAATATGATGAACTCTTGCAGGCTGGAACTGATTTCAGAGCTTTGGTATCTGCTCATAATGAGGCAATTGAATCTATGGATATCCCGCTACGCTCTGGAGGAATGTCAGACGAAAACGACCCTTGTAGCGCGTCCATTCCATTGAGTACAGCGGGTGAATCAGTGGAAAGCAATCTGGACAGTTTAGTAAGGGAAGTGGAGGAGGGTACATCTGCTCCAGACCAGAAAGCAATTAAAGAGAAAAAGAAAGGAAAACGGTCTAGGAAGAAGCAGCTTGTTCAAGAAGAGGAGAGAGAGAGGGGGAGAGTGAGCATGAAAATCTACTTGTCATATATGGCTGCAGCTTACAGAGGTTTATTAATTCCCTTGATAATCATTGCCCAGACATTATTTCAAGTGCTTCAGATAGCTAGTAATTGGTGGATGGCTTGGGCAAATCCACAAACACCTGGGGCCGAACCAAGAACGAGCAATATGGTTCTTCTCGTAGTTTACATGGCATTTGCTTTTGGAAGTGCTTGCTTTATATTCATTAGGGCTGTTTTGGTAGCAACGTTTGGTCTTGCAGCTGCACAGAAGTTGTTCTTCAAAATGCTTACAACAGTTTTCCGAGCACCCATGTCCTTCTTTGACTCCACTCCTGCTGGAAGGATCTTGAACCGGGTATGAATGTTGGTTTTTTATGCTTTTAACATCTCGAATCTTGGCATAACTTAGAAGATGATTTTGACTTACTACTGAATATTGATTGATAGGTTTCTGTGGATCAAAGTGTTGTTGATCTGGATATTCCTTTTCGACTTGGTGGGTTTGCGTCAACTACGATCCAACTTCTTGGTATTGTAGGTGTAATGACTGATGTTACATGGCAAGTCTTGCTTCTTGTTGTCCCAATGGCCATTGCTTGCTTGTGGATGCAGGTTTGTAATAAATAAAAATAGTCTTCTTCGTGGAATTGTTCGAATTTGATTTGAAATTTGATTTGAAAATGTATAGAAATACTATATGGCTTCATCAAGGGAACTTGTTCGGATTGTTAGCATACAAAAATCTCCAATTATCAATCTGTTTGGAGAGTCAATAGCTGGAGCAGCCACAATTAGAGGATTTGGACAAGAAAAGCGGTTTATGAAACGAAATCTCTACCTTCTTGATTGTTTTGCTCGACCGTTCTTTTGCAGCCTTGCAGCTATTGAGTGGCTATGTCTACGCATGGAGTTACTCTCCACTTTCGTCTTTGCCTTTTGCATGATACTTCTTGTCAGCTTCCCTCATGGAAGTATAGAACCCAGTAAGATTCTTTTTATTTTTCACTGATTTTCTTAGTTGCTCTCTCGAAAATATATATTTATTTCCATTTGTTTATGCTCAGGCATGGCTGGGTTGGCAGTAACGTATGGTCTGAATTTGAATGCACGTTTATCCCGTTGGATACTTAGTTTCTGCAAGCTAGAAAACAAGATTATTTCCATAGAAAGGATTCATCAATACTGCCAGATTCCAAGCGAAGCTCCTGCTATTATTGAGGATTCTAGTCCACCTTCATCTTGGCCGGAAAATGGAACTATCGAGCTTATTGATGTAAAGGCTCGGTATAAGGAGAATCTTCCTATGGTACTTCATGGGATAAGCTGTGTATTTCCTGGTGGGAAGAAGATTGGAATTGTTGGTCGTACTGGGAGTGGCAAATCTACTTTGATCCAGGCCCTTTTTAGATTGATTGAACCGGTCAGTGGCAAGATTATTATAGACAATATTGATATTTCAACTATTGGACTTCATGATCTTAGAAGCCGTTTGGGTATCATCCCTCAAGAACCAACCTTGTTTGAAGGTACCATCAGGAATAATCTCGACCCACTTGACGAACACTCTGATCAGGACATCTGGAAGGTAAATCTCTATCCATTCTCTCTTGATTCTACTACAAAGAATTCTTGTTGCTAATATTAACAATAAGAACATGTATGTATATGATTATAGGCATTGGACAAGTCTCAGCTTGGCGATATAGTTCGCGAGAAAGAGCTTGGGCTGGAAACACCAGGTAGAAATTGGAATAGGATTATTGTAAATAATTTGGCGATTGTTGTTTTTATTTGATTTTTTAAATGGACAAAAAATCCAGTTACTGAAAATGGAGATAATTGGAGCGTGGGACAACGACAACTTGTTTCATTGGGGAGGGCTTTACTTAAGCAAGCGAGAGTGCTGGTTTTGGACGAGGCGACGGCTTCAGTTGATTCAGCCACAGACAATCTGATTCAGAAGATTATCCGAACAGAGTTTAAGGATTGTACTGTCTGCACCATAGCTCATAGGATCCCAACTGTTATAGACAGTGATATTGTTCTGGTTCTCAGTGATGGTAAGTAAATACGAACGAAAACAGAATGAAATGATTGAATCTCGTTTGTATTGGTTTATTGATTGATTGATTGAATTTCAGGTGAAGTGGCAGAGTTTGATGCACCACTAAGGCTATTAGAGGACAAGAACTCAATGTTCTTCAAGTTGGTAATGGAGTACTCTTCTAGATCAAGTGGCATACCAGACTTCTTCTGATCAGAAAGAAGAACAACATGTAAATCAAAACACTAGAGGAAGGAGCGGAGATGCTGGTTGGTTCATCAGCTGGCTGGCTGGCTAGCTAGCTATAAATGGTGTTATTGTAAATGCTCGAGGACAATCAATCGGAATCAGAATCTTTCAATTCAAACGCAAGTGCGGCCCAATTCACTGAACCTACCCTCTCAAGGGTGGGGACTTTCAGTTGAGGCGGTCTTTGTATGGAGAGAAGAAGAGGAAAAAAAATTGAGATGAGAGCGGAATATGATGATATGATTTATCGCGCTGCTCTTTCCGAGGGAGAGAAATGCAAATAAGACTTTTTGAGGTTTTTAGTCTATTTTTATTTTGTTTCATCATAGGATTTGCTAGCTCTCTCTAAATTTAGATTTTCCAGACTCTCTTCTTTCCTTTTGCAATTCTGATTTTGTAGAACTTCTTATTTATCAGCTCAAAACATCTTTTTCTCAGTCTCTTAATGTCAATATTATTAAGATTTTGTATCAGTGATAATAATAAGGCTCTTGAACTTAGACCTTGATATTTCAAGTTTGATTCTCATTGAAGCCTACAATTTCTGAAAAAAAAAAACTTATATTGTTAGAGACATAAGTTCCTAAAACCCTAACTTCCAATTCATGTTCTTAATATTAACATTCTTTTACCTCCTTAATAGTTTGCCCACTTGAATAGTTAGTTTATTGGAAAGAATCATACATTACTAAAATGGAATCTCCTTTTCTCATTTGAAAACAAATCTGATTAAAGTTACTTAAATTTATGTATTGTTAGAGACATATGCTCTTAAAACCCTAACTTTCAATCTCACCTCTTTAATTACTCTTCAAATTAATTTATAATTAGTTGTGCACTAGTTTTGATTCATTTCCTTCCAATAGATTTGTGCAATTTACGAGTTTAATGTTCATTTTAATGGTTTTGACTTCGTTTATGTGAAAATAGTCAACCTAATAGATAAAAAATTATGAGATGAGATCGATGCGTATCATGTTTGTTTGGGGTGTTATGTTACAGGTAACAGAGATCTGAAATATCCTAAAATGAGTCATTATAACATAGATCTGAAATATCCTAAAATGAGCCATTATTTGTAAAGATATGCTATATCCTAAAATGAGCCACAATATGTATCAATCTTGGTTGATTTATTTTAAAATTGTATGTGGTCTCACATTCACATTTTCACGTTTAAATCCTCCTTCCTGTGAAGAATCATAAATATTTATGCTAATTTTAGGATATAATAGATGTCTACACTAGTTAAAAAAAAATAAACTATTGGTTTATATATATATAATTGAATTTTGTTATATTGTGATTGAGTTTTATAATAAAAAATAATTTATTAAAAAATATTTGTATGTCCAATTAAAATGAAAAAAATGAATATGGGCTAAAAATTTATTAATGTGATATTTGTTGTCTTCAAATGTTAAAAAGTAGAACAAAGAGGAAGGGTACGAACTTAGGATTGTTAGGGTGCTTTGTATACTCTCACCCTTTCTTTCTTTCTCTCTCTAAGACACGATTGCGTTGGTGATCCGATTGGGACGATGATGCAGACTATTTCGAGGCGATTAGGACACCAATCTGTAAGGGCATTACCAGCAGCTTCATATCTGAAATCAATCGATCATCTTTCCAGTCACAGTAAGTTCACATTTCTTCCTCTTCATTTCCTCCGTCATTCGTTCGCCATTTCAGGTTATAATAGATTGATGGGTTTTCAAATTACTTTTCTTTAGAACCTGCAGTCTTTTGCTTGCTGTTCTCAATCGTATAATCAACTGATCTTTTTGTTTTTGTAGATTATGGCGTTGACAGACCGCGTTATGTGTCTTCTCTTACCCCTAAAGGCGTGGGGCATCTAGTCCGTAAAGGTACAGGTGGAAGATCATCTGTCAGGTAAAGATTTTTACTTGTTCTCCGTTTGATTAAGACTGATAGCCGCTTCCCAGGCGTCCTTTGAGTAGTAGTAGTAGTAGTTTAGGAGTTCCTGATGGTTTCCATATTACAGTGCGTATTTCAGTGTTAATAGATTTGTTGAATTTCTGTTTCCTTATCATTTTTAATTGAAATTCGAGCAAGATTGAACTTGCAGCTGTTTTCATGGTGTAATTGAATCCGTGTTTACATTTTTGTGCATGTCAGTGGTATCGTTGCTACAGTTTTTGGAGCTACTGGGTTTCTTGGGCGATATGTTGTTCAACAGCTTGGTGAGTTGGCTTGTACACTGGATTAGGTGCATTATGTCTTATACTTGTGTAAACAGCAGGCTGTATTTCACTGTTTGGTGTACTTTTCAGAGTATTGAAGCCTATGGACAAAAGTTAAGTAGTTGAGGGAAAAACTTATCCTTCTATAAATATTCATTGACATTTTGTATCTGGAAAATTGAGATAACCAATTCATAAGGGTAAATGAGCAAAACTTATCCCTTAGCATATTACAAATCGATCTTTGATGGATGAGAATATTATCAAAAGGCAGGACAGACATGTTGGTTCTTATGTAATGGAGGAAATTGAGGCAGAAGTTAGATAAATAATTGGAGGGTTGATTTTTGGAGGATGTGGATCTAATCATATTTGGAAATTGAATTTAGTTTGACACAAATTTATTAGTGGTTTCTTCCACTATGTTTTATGATTAGATGAAATTGAAGTAGGGAAAACAGTGGGTTTTGGTTGTTGGAAGTCTTTAAGGAATTTCTTTCTTCAAAAAAATGCAGATCAGTGATCTTTCTTGTGCATACTACTTACAAGGATTCTACCCTTTTGGCAATTAGATGTAATGCTATCACTTTTCATTAAAGCCATGCTAAACATATACTCAAATCACTTCAATGGAGATTTTCCATTGTGTACTGGTTGAACTGAAGCTAGAAATAACTCTAGTTTTTTCTTTGAGCTTTCCGTTTTCATCTATTGGATGTTAATATCTGCATGTTAGTTTACCATTAAAGTAGAAGCCTAACTTGTTATGATGCTTCTCAGCAAAAATGGGGTCTCAGGTGTTGGTTCCTTTCCGGGGTTCTGAAGATTCTCAACGTCATTTGAAAGTGATGGGTGATTTGGGACAGGTAAAATTGCTGAGAGCATCCTCCCCTCCTCAATATAAATAACTAATGTTTTAGGTTTTTAGCCCGTTAGAGGTATTTGCTGTTGCAGCCTGGTGGTTTTTGTATGCACAAGACCTCAGTTTTTCTCTTATGCTTGTTTCTGTTTGTAGATAGTTCCCATGAAATACAACCCTAGAGATGAGGATACAATTAAAGCTGTCATGGCAAAGGCCAACGTGGTTATTAATCTGATTGGTATTCTTTTTCAGCCCTCTTTTGGTGTCAGTTCTATTTGTTGCCTTGAAAGTCTTGTACTTAAACAGTCACTTCCTTGGCAGGAAGGGAATATGAGACTCGAAATTACAGCTTTGAGGAAGTTAACAAATCAATGGCTGAACAACTTGCAGTGGTAAGTCCCTAGAGATGCTTGCAATTTTAGTATTTGCAATACACCTTTCTTGTATTTCCCAATTTTAGGCTAGAACTCTTGAATTGTATGAAAGGTTCCATAGTATAGTGAATAATTCAATTTCTTTTGAACTAAAGGTATTCCATTGTAAAACGAGGTCATCATGCATTTTTTATTTGCTAAATTTTATGTTAGCATTGGTGGGACTTGTGTGGGGGAGTCGTTGTCGCTCATCGAAACTACCTCACCAGGCCTTAATTGATGCCATGTCTTTTCTTTCCTTTTTTTACTTGCTTTGTCGCTAGGCTTAAACGAGGTCTTTCAATGAAATGAACTTTGTTTAAAAAAGGAATGGTAGGTTCACAAAACAGAAATTCTTGAATTTGTTGAAAAGTAGGTACCAGTTTCTTTGTGCATTGGTTGCTAAAACTTGTGTTGCTTTGTTTAATATGGTGGGAGGATGTGGTATTCTATACTTATTATATATTTATCTGTTCCTATAAAAAAGTAAGCCATATACATGAATCATGCGGCTAAAGTTGCTCCTCTACTGAAGAGATTAATTAGGGTGTTGAGCATCTTTTTTATCATTATGTTACACTAAATAACTTCAGCAATCTTCCTCACATTATCCAAGAAATAGTCAATCCACGGAAAATTAAGCAATAATATTATCATGCAGCATAGCATGTCTGTACCTTTCTGCAGGAATTCCAAAAGTTTGATGCCCTCAAAGTGCACCTGAATGTAGAACTCTTTGCTTCATTGATTACTATGCATGTTTCATATACTGTTAATTGACAATATTCGAATACTTCTTAGCATTGTACATTATGAAATAAATACAAAGAGTAGTTTCAAAACATCAGACTGATATCTGGAGCCAATGCTTTTGTTGCAGATTGCTAAAGAGCACGGTGGCATTATGCGATTTATACAAGTTTCTTCCTTAGGGGCATCTTCCTCTTCTCCATCTAGATTGCTAAGAGCTAAAGCTGCTGGTGAAGAAGCCGTTCTGCGAGAATTGCCAGAGGTGAGATATTCATGAAGCTTTTGCATTACAATGGAGAAATTATATCATTTGTCTCTACCCTTATAGGCTCAGTTTTCTTCTCTTTTTCTGTGTTTATTACCTCACATGTAAATAACTTGATTTGTGTGTGAAGTTTATATCTTGTTGTTTTCACATTTCAAAATGTTCTTGCAATTCTTGTATCTCAGGCTACCGTATTGAGGCCAGCTACCATGGTTGGCACAGAAGATAGGATCCTGAATCGATGGGCACAGTTTACGAAAAACTATGGGTTCCTTCCACTCATAGGAGGTGGAAATACAAAGTATGCTACTAGGATCAATTGAAACTTGAGAAAATGTGTATATGTTTTTTATTTTCTGATGAGGCTTGATTGTGTTTGCAGATTCCAACCTGTATATGTTGTTGATGTTGCATCTGCCATTATGTCTGCACTGAAAGATGATGGCTCCAGCATGGGCAAAATATATGAGCTGGGTGGTCCAGAGGTGTTCACTTTGCATGAAATGGTGAGTTATATTTACACTTGTTATTTATCTTCCTTCTTCTATTCATGATGTTGATGTTGCATCTCTGAAATTTGCAGGCAGAAATCATGTATGACATGATACGTGAATATCCTCGATATGTAAAAGTCCCATTCCCAATTGCCAAGGTAACAAATGAGCTGTTGTAATATCCAGTCCTATAGAAGATATCAGTTAAGAGCTTGTTTGATGTAAAGTTACTGTTTTGTGAAAATTGGACTTGAGATGGGATTTTGATATTTTGGTCGATGATTTGATTGATGATGGGATCTAGAGTTAAATCCAAATAAACCTTTACAATCAAACAAGGCCTAAATTGTCTGATAATCTCTGATCTAATTTATACATTCTCTTATATTCTATGGCAACTAATTGTATCGAACATTGACATTGAAGGCAATTGCAACACCGAGGGAGATATTCCTGAATAAAGTTCCTTTCCCGTTACCATCTCCATCAATATTCAATTTAGATGGGATCAATGCCCTCACTGAGGACACAGTTGTATCACCTGATGGTTAGTGAATTAATTTTCCGCAATTATTATTATTATTAAGTGTTGGTTGTTAATTATTAATACTATAATGTTGGTGGTGCAGCCTTAAAGATGGAGGATCTTGGTGTTATGCCACATAAGCTGAGAGGATATCCAATTGAATTTCTTATATCATACCGAAAGGGTGGGCCGAACTATGGTTCCACTGTCAGTGACAAAATAAAACCCGATTGGCAGTAAGTTATAAATTTCTAATGAAAATTTGAAACAAGAAGAAGAAAAAGCTTTCTTTGGGAGCAGGTGGTAAAATCCTCACTCCATATCATCTTTTTCATCCTGTATTAACAAACAAACAAATAGAGGGAGTAGTATTGTTGAATGAAATGTTTTGTTTTGTTTTGTTTGGTTTAATAATTAATGCATCTTTCTCTGCCCATTTTGAATGGAGGAAATTGTTGTTGCACCTCCTTTCCACATTATTATTTTGAATCTTAGACAACTGTTATTATTTCATTATGTTTTGCATGCAATGAAATGATAAAGAAAATAAGGATTCTCCAAGTTCAACTCTTTCATGGCTTCTCTGCTTTTTTTAATGTTTTATCTCCAAAAGAAAAGTTTAAGTTACATTTCTTTTGTTTAATAGTATACTAATTTTTTAATTATAATTTAAAATAAAAGAAACATAGCTTAAAAGATCTTCTCTATTTTAAAATTTATGCTTGGTCATGTCTATTTAAATTTCTTTTATTGTTTAATCTATTGAATCATCTTTTATTAAGAAAAATTATAGTTTATGTTTTTTTTTTGTGTATTGGAATTTCCTGTCAAATTTGTAGTTGTGTTTTTATTATTTTTTGTGGTTAAAAAGCTGTAATTCTTTTAAGTGTGATTGAGAATATTTTCAATTTTTTTCAGAATCAAATTATATAGCTATATATTTAGCTAACTTTATTTTCACTTGACAAAATTTGTGTTAAATAAGATTTAATAATAAACCCAAATAATGAAGAAAATAATTTAATAAAAGGATTAATTGTTTTCTCTAACAATAAAAAAAAGTTGAAAAATAAAATAGAAACGTATATTTCCCGAATAGATATAATATTATTTAATTGACTATGAAAGAGGCACATGGAATATGGATTTGACAACTAATTTAAATCTCAACATGGCTTTCACGTCTATTTGAAAATATTTTTGTATTCACATAATTTGACTTTAAAAATAAAATATCATTTTAGTAAAAATATTTAATAATAATTGTTTTTGAAAGTAACATATATTAATATTAATCATTTTATTATTAATGATAATAAAAAGTAATTATTAATTAAGACTTCATGTATAATCGCATACCTATTATAATGGAATTTGAATGATTTCCAGCTATATAATAATAATAATAATAATAAAATATATTTCCATGTGAGAAATTTAGTATTTTATTTGAAGCTAAAAGTTGACCAACTGATTTAGTGGCGCGAAATGTGGAAGCAACCGTAAACCTAGTTAGTGAGCACGCCTTTAAGACGCGTCGTCTTCTCCGATCATTCACCGACCGACGGAATACCAAATCTCTCTATCTATCTATCCATGTGTTTGACAATGGAGATGGATCGTTGTACATCCTAGCTATCTATCGATGCCTGTAAGTTATGTAATCCTTCTTTGATACCTAAACTGACTTCCAGTTAATTCAAGTCTCATTGTTTGATTTCCACTTGATTCGCTCTACTTTGTGTAACTTATCGAATTCAGTTCATCATTTCCTAGTCTGATTAGGCGACGTTCTCCGTTTGTTTGAGTTGTCGTCGTCGTCGTCCATGGAGAGAGGAGCGGGAAAGAATTCGCGTTCCAATGTCATATTATTGGCATTTTTGTCATCATTCATCGTGCTGTTATTGTTTTACTTTCATTTTGTAGTCCTTGGAGGCACTACTGTAGATTATCAAACTCAACTTCAATCCATCTCTGATGATAATAATCCCCAATCTATTGATCAATCTAGTAGTAGTGCATTCACTGATGATCTTCCAACAAGTCCATCTGTAGAATTCCAATCTGTTTCTCAGCAGCAGCAGCAAACCCTAGCTACTAATCAATATTTAGATGATGAACAAATTCCTGTTACTCATCCAAATGTCAATGTCTCAGCATCGCCTGTTAATCGTTCAACTACTAGATTGCTGCCTGAAAAACCAGACAAGTACGCGTTCATGAGTGCTTTGAGGAGTATGGAGAACACGAGTGATTCATGCGGTGGTAGGTACATCTATGTGTATGATCTTCCACCTAGGTTTAATGACGACATGCTTAAGGATTGCAAAAGTCTTAGTCTATGGACTGATATGTGCAAGTTCACAACTAATGCTGGTCTTGGTCCTCCACTTGAGAACCATGAAGGCGTGTTCTCGGATACGGGATGGTACGCTACCAATCAATTTGCAGTCGACGTAATCTTCAACAACAGGATGAAACAGTACGATTGCCTCACAAACGATTCTTCTCTTGCGGCTGCCTTCTTCGTACCCTTTTACGCAGGATTTGATATCGCCAGATATCTTTGGGGATACTACAATATATCAACGAGGGACGCCGCTTCGCGCGATTTGGTTGACTGGCTGGAGAAAAGGCCAGAGTGGAAAATCATGGGCGGGAAAGATCATTTCCTCGTTGCAGGGAGGATTACATGGGATTTCAGGAGACTGACTGATGATGAATCGGCTTGGGGTAGTAAATTTTTATACTTACCGGCTGCCAAGAACATGTCAACGCTGGTGATTGAGTCGAGTCCTTTTAACTCAAACGATTTCGCCATTCCTTATCCCACCTACTTTCATCCATCAAAAGACTCTGAAATATTTGCTTGGAAGGAGAGGATGAGACATTTGGATAGGAAATGGCTTTTCTCTTTCGCGGGAGCCCCACGCCCCGGTAAACTCGAATCGATACGTGACCAGCTGATTGAACAGTGCCGGAGCTCCAATGTTGGAAAGCTGTTAGAGTGTCGTTCCGCGGAGGAGAGCAAGTGTCATTCTCCAAGCAGTATAATGCAGATGTTTCAGAAATCTGTTTTCTGCTTACAGCCACAAGGTGATTCGTACACGAGAAGATCGGCTTTCGATTCGATGTTAGCTGGTTGTATACCAGTGTTCTTCCATCCGGGATCGGCGTATGCACAGTACACGTGGCATCTTCCGAAGAAGTTTACGAAATATTCAGTGTTCATTCCAGAGGATGATATTAGGAAGGGGACAGTGAGTATAGAGGAAAAGCTGAGTGAATTTTCAAGGGAGGAAGTGAAGATGATGAGAGAAGAAGTGATAAATCTGATTCCGAGGCTAATATACGCTGATCCTCGGTCGAAGCTGGTGAAACACAAAGACGCGTTTGATGTGTCTATAGAGGCGATCATTGAGAAAGTAACGAAATTGAGAATGGATTTGGTGGAGGGAGGTGGTAACAGAAGTAAGGATGAATATCCGGAGGAGTTAAACTGGAAGTATGCTTTATTAGGCGACGGCGATGATGATGATCAGCAGCCCCATTACGAGTGGCAAACATTTTTCGATAATCATAAAATTGATATTGATACATCATCATGGAAAAGCAAGCAAAGATAAAATAAGCATCATGTAAGTAAAGTATAGATATGATCAACTTTTTGTTTTGATTCATTTATACTTGCATTGTTCACTCTTTCTTTCTTTCTTTCTTTTGGGTTATTTTACAATATGACTTAGAAGGTTTTTTTGAAATGTTGGTATTTGAGATTTAAATTAAGGATATGAATAACTCGAACCTATGTATGGTATAGATATGAATAACTTACCTTCAATGGAAGAATTGTTTATGAGATTGATTCTAACTTCTAACAATTACATTCACTCTTTCCTCGAAAGTTGACACAGATCCTCCTCCTCCTCTGTTGTGAGGCTTCGACAGAACTTCATGCTCCGAACCAGAGGGCATGATAGGACGAATGCCCCCGGGATTCAGGGGAAACAGAAATTTATAATATCCGTCCATTGTTGCCTCAAAATTGCATGTTGCAGCTACATTGGGAATCTATGAAGAACAATGCCAAATTCAATTATAATCTATCTACAAAAACAAAACATAACAAAAGAATGTATAGAGATATATATAGATAGATACCTGATAGATATCGCGCATATAGGGATGAAGATTTGGATATTCAATAATCTTCTTCTTAGTACACTTGAACATAACATTGTACACCAGATCAAATCTAATCAACGTTGTAAACAAACATACATCTGCTAATGTCAATGCATCTCCACATAAATACCTTGATTTACCCAAATGATCATCCACCATATCCAATGTTTTAAACAACCCATTCACAGCTGAATCATATGCCTCTTGACTCTGGGCAAAACCACACCTAAAACAATATTTCAAAATCAATCATCTTTGTTTTCTGTCTGTCTGTCTGTTAATTGATAATCATTCTTATTATTACCTGTACACTCCATTGTTGATGTTTGGGTATATCAGTTGATTCCATTCATGAATTTCTTTCTTCAATGCAGGTGGGGAAAGATCAGTATCCGGATTACCAGCTAATTCGTTTAACCCGGAATTTAACAATTCAATTACATCATAGCTTTCATTACACAACACATCTCTCTTCTCTACATCCCAAAGCATCGGAACTGTTGAACGGCCGTTATAGCCACCTCGCCGGAGATTGTAAACCTCTCTCATTGTCCGACATCCATTCACTTTATCCAATGTCGGGACAATTCTATCCGTTGTTACTCGGACATCATCAGAATCCGGTTCGAAGACCCATGAACCGTCTATCCCCGGAGACGCGACGGAGACTGAAACGGCGTCCTCGAGGCCTTTGAGGGCTCGGACTATTAGGGTACGGTGTGCCCACGGGCATGGGATGCCTACGTAGAGGTGAAGGGATCCGGGTTTTAGGGTGGAGTTTAGGGGTTGGACCCGGAATTGACTGGTGGGTCGGGTGTAGCTTCCGGATGGATCGGAAGGTGCGAGCTGGGACATCATGAGATGCCATGTGGTCGACCAGGCGGTACGGACGGTGGAGATGAGGAGAGAGGGAGGAAGGGCTTTTCCCCATAGAAGCTTCGAAACGGTGGTAATAAAGTTAGGGTTTGGAGATTTTTTTTGGTCCATGGACATTCTTGGGTTTCCACGATAGCGGCGGCGGAGACATATTGGTCTGGTTTTATGGGATGGAAAGGATAAGGCAACGGTCGGAAGTGAAGTCTGAGTGAATAAGCTACAGTACATCTTATCTCCGGCGACCGGAAATATTGAGGTCTTGTGCTTTCTGGATTTTGTTGGGTATTTGTGTAACTTTGTATTATTATTATTTTTTTTAAATTGATAAACAAAATATGTGAATCTAAAATTTGTTTCTATTTGCTATAACTCTCCTTATTATCATTATTCATTACAAAATACAAGAGCCTTTAATCATATAACTATACAATTACTTTAAGCTCATAAAAAAATATCATAAATTTCTCATTTTCTCATGTGAAATTAAAACTATCCTTTTGGTATTTACCTTAACTTCAAATTAAAAATTTAAACCGAGATTATGTCACCATGTCTATTGGTTCTTTACCTGGTGTGAATTGTTATTTTGAATAATTATTTTATTAATTAAAATATTTATTATTTTATAAACGAGATTTATTAAATGAAAATTACATAATTTTTATTTTTTTTAATACAGTATATTAGATGATATAATAGTGTTTTGAAACACTCAAAGTTGTTGAGTTTAAAATAATAAATATTATTAAATATATTTTTACATATTATTTTATCTAAATTAATAATTAAATAAGATAATAAAAAATATATATTTTTAAAATAAATTAATTGTTTTTTTTTATTACCGGAGGAAGGCTAATGGAACATTATACTTTCTAAAAAAAATTATATATTTAAAAAAAAAAAAACTAAAATATAAGTACAACTACAAAAAATTGAAATTTTCTATACTTTTTATTTTAAAAATTAACACTCTCACACTCATACTCTTCAGTTGTAATAAGACATTTTATTTTATTTTATTTTTTTTTTTTTTTTTTTTGTGTAAATCAAATGGGTTGATTTCTATCTCTTTAGAATTAAGCTACTTATATATATAATAATGATGCCAAAATTAATTTTGTTTAAATAAAATACAACTTGAACAAATAAAATAGAAAGAGAAAGCGTGTGTAATAAATTTGGCGTATGTTTTACGAATAAGTATGGGCTTTTTATATTTTTATTTTTGCAATAGGGAGCAACATCCCAATCTGACACATTTGAGTTCGACATCTACTAAGGATGAAGAGTACTATGGTCTCTTGTCCAACATCTTAATTAGGGGCTTGTTTGAATTTCTTTCTATTGTCAATTAAAGCATTTACACTATTTTTAAAACTTTAAAGTAGGCTTTATTAATGAAAAATACCTACACCATTATGGTAACTGTGATTGTAGCAATGATCATATTTTCTATAATGACATTTTTTGAAATTATTTGGGAATTAAAATTGTTTTTAAATTTGAAAGTTTTAAGTTTAATATTTTTTTTATTGAAATTTAAACCTTATTTTATTTATTTATTATAAATAAATCAAATATTAACATATTTACACACTCTATTAGACTTGAGTTATCTTGATGAATTATCATATATTTATTTTTCATACATTTATAAGTCTAATATTTTTTTTTACCTAAATAACTAATGTGTATAAATGGATATCGTAGTTTTGTTTGATTTAGAGTTGGGTGTTTTGATTTTTAAGGTGAATGCCTTTACTTTGTGTTTTTTTCAGGTTCTAATTAAGGAAATGACAACACCAAATTGGGTTGGAAGATGAAGAAAACAATGTAAATATGTATGAGGTTTCTATTTCTTTAATTGCTTTTGCTTGTTTAATTGGTGTTTGCATAGTGTTTGTACAGCCTTTTGCTTAAATATGCATAATTTTTTAATTATTTAAAAAGTTAGTATAGAAATTTATTACAAGATATCAGGTTATTTGATAAGTTATTTAAATAATTTAATCTAAAAAATATTATCTACTTTCTCTAAAAAATTATTATGGTAACTTAAATTATCTTAGTGAGTTATTATTATTATTATTATTATTATTATTATTATTATTATTATTATTATATATTAATATAATTTAAATATTTTTATTAAAATATTTAAATTCTTAAAATAATTATAAATTATTATTTTTTAAATAACCAAGTTTTATTTTTTTAGAAACCCCAATAAATATATATATATATATATATATATATATATATATATATATATATATATATATGCTTAATTTAAAAAGTGTCTGAATTGTCGAGAGTTGTCGAGAGTTGTGATTAATTTGGATATATATATATATATACGAGAGTAAATGGATATTTGTGTCGAGAACTTTAATTAATTTGAATATATATATGTGAGAGTAAATGAATACTTGAGTCGAATTATGGGTTGACTCGTCCATAAACTTAAAACGGTTAAAAATAAAATTAAAAATATTATATTTCAAACTCACAATCTAACCCACATAAGTATAACTCTTTAACCGACTAAGCTAATAACATTTTATATTTTAAATTCAACATCAAATTTATAAAAACGGAACATTGTAAAAATATAATTTTATGCATATGAATAGCACGCAATGAATCTTCCTAATTCATATAAACACCAAATTATTTACAAAAATTTAGAATAATTATTTTCAAATAAATAACATGAGGAAGATCCAGAAAGACTGCGGAAATCCTCTTTTAGCAATTATATGAAAAAATGTACTCTTTTTTTTGGTCTTCTCTGACAACTTGACAAGCCCTTTCTCTCCCCCACCTCGATTCTTCTCTGTCTGTAGGGTTTGTTGTTCTTTCTTCATCCTTTTAGCCCTTCTTGTATTTCCTTGCAGCAAGATCATCTTTCTCACCCTCTTTTTCTTTCTTCCTTCAAATTCAGACCCCCGATTTCAACTCCACTTCTTATTTCGACTTCAACTATATCCACCATTGAATTCCCGTCAATTCGCCGCCTTCCACTTCTCTTTCTTCTCCAGAATCGCCCACTTCATGGGATTCAGTCCGTCGTAGTTATCATCGATCGATCTGTCTTACCCATTCTTTTTTTCTTTCTGATTAGTTAGATCAAGCGATTCTTCATCTCATGTTAATCCTGGCTCTTAATGGACGGTAAAATGATATATTAAAGGTGAGGTTTTGCATTTCTTTAGTCTCCGGAGTTTTATTCCGAAACTAGATTCAAGGATTTGCATGTGTTTCTTAAAAGCTATGTAGCCGTTTGATCATTTCAGATATAACGTTTGATCTGCGTTTAGGAACTACTAGAATGGATTTCGATATATATTTTGATTGACCATCCATCTATATATAGTTGTTGCTGTTTGATTGTTTATAGTCCAGATCTGAACCTCGAATGGACTCATCAAAATGGCAGCATGTATCGCGGCTTATACGCAGAACCAAGTTGAATTCAATTACTTGCAAATGTGTTGGTCTGATAGTATTTGGGTTATTAGTGAGAGCTCTTTTTATGTCCTCTTTCACTGGCCTTGATTGGAATGTTATTAGTAAGAGCTTATTGAATGAATCGTCTGGTGGAATCGATAGAATCAAGTTCTTGGAGGTTCCTCAAATAGCATGGGGATTAAACAATCAGAAGATTGCTTTTGTAAGAGCTTGCCTTACTGCAAGAATGTTGAATCGAACTCTTCTTATGCCTAGTTTAAGTGCTTCTCTGTTTTACAAGGAAGTGGATCTTTTACAGCCTATTCCATTCGACAAAGTGTTTGATTTCGATAGGTTTAATTCACTCTGTGAGGGTTTTGTTCAATTGTCTCGCTTCCCTAACCGAACAATGAATGTAACCGAGCTTCACAAAGGGAGTGGGAGAAAATGGACTGTTGAGAAAGATTTGGATCAATTGAGGCAGTTTAGTAAAGAACCTTACGACAGCCATGATGTGGTTAGGATTGTTGGGAAGAATCCATTTCTTTGGCATGACCATTGGGCGGTTAAAGACTATGCGAAGGTCTTTCAGTGCTTATTCTTTGTGGAGGAGATATCGAAAGAAGCTGATAGTGTTGTGTCGAAAATCAGAGAGATGGGAAGAGGGTCACTTGAGACTGGTCTAGTTCCTTATGTGGCTGTTCATATGAGAATAGAGAAAGACTGGATGATTCACTGTAAGAAACTAGAACAGAGATCTAATATAACTGAAATTTGCAGCAGCAAAGAGGAGATTATGGAGAGAGTTAGCAACATTGCAGGCCTGAAAGCTCCAGTAGTAATTTACCTCGCAATTGCTGATAGCCTTCTCGAAGATAAATCAATTTTGAATGGTTGGAAAAAAGGTCTGATTCCTTTTGAAAAGAAGAAATTGGGAGTTCTGGAGATTTACAAGAACAAGCCATATCTCATCCAGTCAGCAATTGACTATGAAGTTTGCTCGAGGGCTGATGTATTTGTGGGGAATAGTTTTTCTACATTTTCAAGTCTTATAGTCCTCGAGAGAACCTTGAAAATGATGAAGATGGGTGTGACAAGTTCGTGTGAATCGAATGTAAGATGGCCTTCTTATGCTTATAACATTCGCGGAGAATCTAATGGCCCTCATGTATGGATGACAAATATGTCAGCCTCCAGCTTACAGGCTATTAGTTACGGTTCAAATCACATTTCTTGCAGATCCATACCGTTGTGAATATGGTAAATCTTTGTCTCTTGCTTCTCAAACATGTATACGGATCATCCATAGAAATTTGTTTTTGTATTTCCATGATTCTTTATTGAAAGAACAGTTAGTCACATGATAGGTATATTTTTTGTAATTCTGAAATTCACACTCATATTTAATTCTAAGGTTGTATTCATTGTTCTTTGATGTGTTATGAAACCATCTTTCACTCATCTGGATTCGTTTTCCCTTTTAGGCTGATTGAAACTGGAATTAGTTGTTGTAGTAGAGACAATGGTTTTGATTTGTAATGTTTAGGATGGATTTGGTACACCCAATGGATCTTAATGACCCTTAGTGTTCAATCTAGTACTATTTAAGTCTGTTGAACTGCAAATCTAAAAGAAAAGATGTGGCCACAAGGGGTTAACCACATAACCCGAAAAGTTTAATACACAAATAGTAAAAGTTTGCAATTGGAGTCTGGATTGGAATTTTCTCAATTATTACATTAGCTCACCATTCTCTTTTTAAGAGCAAATCATCTTAAGAAGTCCTAGAGTCATGATTTTCTTGTCTTTTGTATTTGTCATCACAGTTTTGTTCTTGAGAATAAGACTATTTGATGAGCCCATTTTAAAACACTTTTTTAAGTTTAAGATGTGTCTCGAAGATTTAAATTTCCTTGTAAACACTTTTTTGTTTTGTTAGAGTATCTCATCAAATATTGATTTACATTCTACAATGTTTTAGAACATAACTTGTACATTTTTTAGGACAAGCATAACCAAAAAAGTGCTTCTTAAATGGTATAATGTGATGGTGGTGATCAACAACAAAAGTAAAAGTTGTTTCATTCAATAATATATTATGTTTGGAGAGTTTATGTTTTCAGTGTAGGCCTTTTTAGATGTATAATCTGAATATATTATCTTTCGAGAGTTGATATTCTCAGTGTAGGCCTTTTTAGATGTATAATCTGAATATATTATCTTTCGAGAGTTGATGTTTTCAGTGCAGGTCTTTTTACATGTATAATCTCAATATATTATTTTTCGAGAGTTGATGTTCTCGGTATAGGCCTTTTTATAGACCTTTTTATATGTATAATCTCAAGCTTTATATTTTCATCATTTTAGCATAACATTAGTCTTTATCATCCGGGGGGACGATAATGATTTGCATTGGCTTCTTTTTCTTTTTTTTTTAAATGAAATGATACGTCTTCTTTAGAGTGATGGGAAGAATGCAATGACTATTGAATCTATATAACTTTTTCTTATTTTGTTTGTATTGTTTAACATATATATATATATATATATGTTTTGCATATTGTTTCTCATATCCACCCCTTATTTTTCCAGTTCTTTCTTTTAATAATGAATATATTATAAGGTAAACATAAAATTAAAACTTTTTATCAATTTGTTTTTTTTTAATATCAGAGTGTGTAAATTTGATACTATTGAGAACAAACAAGTATTTAAAGTGAGGATTATAAAAATGGTGAAGATTAAATCCATTAAAAAAATAATCAATAACTGCAATGAATTATAAAAAAAAATGTGTATATAATGTTGAATTGGCTGCCATTTCTTATTCAAGGGAAAGCTTATTTATTTTTATTTTCATGCCACATATTTTTTTTAAACTATATTTATGTAAAATTCTAAAAGTTTAATATTTTAGCTAATTTAATTATTTTAGCTAATTTAATAATTTATAAAGACTCGACTGTTATTCTTGCATAAAGTAGTAACGGTTCAAATAAAATAAATTGACCAAATTTAACTCTAATGGTCTAAAGTTTTTTTTATTATAAACGTCTTGAATTATTTAAAACTTTGTACTAAATTTTTTTTTATCTTGTATTTGATCATTTTCACCCATTTATTATTATTATTATTATCATTGTTTTAAAACAAAAATATAATATAAATAAGTTTGGCTGCCAAATAAAACACCACAATCCCACTTGCTATTGTTTGGTTTTCAGACAAAAGAACACATTTCTCCCACAATTTATGAATATCAGAATAAATATAATTCTAACCAAATTTGAATTCCAAACAAGACTTCAAAGAATTTGATACAAAAGATTTAGTGTATATTTGGTTATAGGTTCAATCTAATCCCGGTATAACAAAAAAAATATATATATATATGAGAGTTTCATTCTCTAACGTAATCTAATTTAATGATTTTTATAACTGTGAGTTTTGGTAGTAATATATTTAGTTTTGTTTTTCAAAATTTAAATGACTTTTAAAAAAAGTCCATATCGACAAATTTAGAAAAATATCTAATTATTTTTTTCCCAAATTGACGATGATCATATATATATATTAAATGGAAAATCAATAAAGTTATAATTCAAATATAGATTATTTTTATTTGGTAAAAAAATGTGTTAGAATTAAATAAATTCAATTGACAAATATATTTATGATACAAAAATTTTGTTTATGATCAATTTCGGGTGGTAGAAAAATATAGTTAGATTTGAATTTATATAACAAGAGATAATCATAAAGTTAGGGCTCGTGTGATATAGGGTTATTTGAAAAAATAAATTGATGGTTTGTGGCTTAAAAAATCATTTTTACTTGAGTTAAAATAAAACAGTTTATTTGGTTATTTTTATTAAATTATTTTAATATTTAATTTTTTATAAATACTAAAATAGTTTAATATTTTAATTGATTATTAGAATTATTTTATACATAATGTGATATATTAAATCCAAATAAAGTAGATCACATATGGAAAGTTTTATAGTGTGTTTGATTTAATATTTTTATTGAATTTTTTTTTTTCAAAAGTTAGGTCTTATTTGATCTTCAAATATTTAAAAAGGAAAAAGTTAATATAAAGTGATTGTAGATAAATTATCAAAATATAAAAATTATTAATATTTTGAAACATATAATAATCAATAATATATTAAGTAGTAAAGTAGTGTTTGATTTTCATTATTTGAGAAAGTTTAAATTTAAAACTTTGTGCTTGAA
Source organism: Impatiens glandulifera (assembly GCF_907164915.1). Lineage (NCBI taxonomy): Eukaryota > Viridiplantae > Streptophyta > Magnoliopsida > Ericales > Balsaminaceae > Impatiens > Impatiens glandulifera. Next base: position 33,751,402 of record NC_061870.1, read on the forward strand.
AAGTGGATTATTTAAATTAAATTATTGAATATTTTCTTATATTTAAATTCAAATAAATTAATAATTTTGATGGGTGATATATTTTTTTACTATATAATAAAAAGGTGTTTTTTGAATTCTTTAGGTAAAATATTTATAAGTATTTTATATAGGGTAGTATTTTAAGAATATTAACTAAAAAAAATATTAATTCATTAATTAATTTTGTCCATAAAATATATAAAATTAATCTCTTTCACTATATAAATATATAAAATTAATCTCTTTCACTATATAAATATATAAAATTGTTTTTTACGTTACAAATTAGTGTCCATTGCTATAAATTTCCTCTAAATTAATTTTAAAACAAAAAAATTAATCTCAACAAACCAATAATAAATGCAAGGAAGAAAATAATAATAAAATGGTCCCACTACACTTTTTTTTAATTTATTTTTAGATTTTAGAGATGGGAACACGTGGCGCTTGGTTCATCCCGTAATTTCTTCCAAATTCATGGGTATTAATTTATCTATATTCTTTTATAAACAACTCACACCCCTCCATTCACAATACATCTTCTCTCTCGTTTTCTTTCTCTCTCTCTAAATATCTCCGCCGCCGTCAACTGTCAAACCGGCTGAGATCCGAAGGCCCAAAGCCGCCTCTTTTTCCGATTTATTAATTTATTTATTTTCTTTTTTGAATTAAATCTATATTTTAGCACTTAAATACTTTCCATTATTACCGATTAACCCTTAAACGTCATATATCTGACGTGGCATGCATCAGTAGTCCAGCCATGATCAACCAAAACCGTAGATACCAGATTCCAAGCATTGTGGGCCCCGCCAAGAAACGCAAGGAGAGAGAAGGTGAAAGATTTAATGCAAATTTAGCTAAACCGTTATTCCGTAGACCCGGTTCATTTTCTCCGGTTCATGCAAAAGCCCCCGAGCAAAAGAACCTTCTCCTGGCCGGTTACCTAGCGCATGAGTTCTTAAGTAAAGGAACCTTATTCGGGAAGCCGCCTCGGTCGGCGGCGGTGACGGCGCCGGCAACGGCACGACCGCCGGAGGATGAAGGAGCTCAATGTAATAATAGATATGTAGAAATAGCGAATTTGCTTAAATCGGGAGAGGCCCATTTACCGGGAATAGTAAATCCAGCCCAACTGGCCCGGTTTTTACAGCTCTAATCTGGGCTGTGCTGGGCTTGGTTAATATTATTATTAATATTAGTTTTTTTTTTGAAAAAAAATATGCATGTTAATTCATAGGAGGAAACAAAAGTTGAATGATCTTTTGTGTATTTATTATTCATAGTAATGCACGAAATCTCATTCGTGTTGTCCTCAACAACCTTTGACGTGTGATTTATATATCATCTTAATGACTAGTATTCTCTAGTTGACTTTAAAGTAATATGACCTTTTTTTATTGTCAAATATAAATTATTATTTGCTTACAAATTCATTTATCTCCTACTATTCAAATTAGTCGTTTTATTTACATAAGAAAAATATAATTTTTTTTTTGAATTGATAATATTAACAATAAGAAAACAATTGAAAAATAAAATAAAATATTAGTTAAAAATAAGCTAAAAATACAATTCAATCAACTAAACAATGAATAAATTGAGTCATTTCCTTTAAGAGACAAAAAAAAATAAAATTAGTTAAATACCTCTAAATAATATTGAGCTTTTTCAATTTTCCAAGTTTTCACATTAAGTTATATATTGATATATGTTTTTGGAAAGATATTTAGTTTTATTCTTAGCTTATTTGGTGTGCTGGGTTATTTAAATTTAATCTAGATTAATTTTTATTCTAAAATTTAGTAACTTTATTAATTAAATTATTAATAAAAAAATACCAATTATATTTACCTTATGCTTCAACAAATAAGATTTTTTTCCTAATAATTTATAAAAAAAAACACATTAAACAATAATTGTTCTGAAATGTATCAATTTAACACAAGGTCAAAGAATGAGTTATTTAAAGTAATAATTTTTTAATAATGTGTTAAAATACAAACTTTCTTAATTTTTTTTTTTAAGATATTCTTTATTTACTTGCTAAAGTACACAAATGGAGGTAGAGTTTATAAATATTTAGCATGTTTAGAAATATATAAATATATATATTTTTGCTATTGTAACTGAGTTTGAATAACTTCATTTTTTTTTTCAAATATGAATACAAAATATTACAGTTATTTTAATGATAAAAGTAAAAGGGTTGATTTGAAAAGTTTTGTGAAATAGAGGGATAAGTATAACTTCTTCCAAGTTGAGAATTCTCATTAGAAGAATCAACAAATTGGAGATGGCTAGGGCATTCTCTTTTTCCGGGGGTCTGTCGTCTTTGTTACCGGCGTTTTATATTTCATCTGTATCTGAAGATCTTTATATATATATATATTGAAAGATCTGAAATATGGTACGAGGTTTGATCAATAAACTTGTTTCTCGGTCTCTGTCCGTCGCCGGAAAATGGCAGCAGCAGCAACTTCGCCGTCTAAACATCCACGAGTACCAGGTTTTCATTTTCTGTTTTTTCATCTCTTTCTATGAATTGTAGTGTACGGATGATAACATATTCGTAAAAGTGATCTCAGTTGTGGATTTCTGTTTACATTAAGCATTTTGCTCTACATTTTGGAGGAGACCCTAAGCTAGCAAAGTTGGGATTTCTAGATTTGATCTATATTTATTGACATTGTTTTTATGTTTGCGTGGACAGGGAGCCGAATTAATGGGTAAACATGGGATCAATGTTCCGAAAGGTCTTGCTGTTGGGTCAGCTGAAGAATTGAAAAAGGCTATTCGGGATTCATTTCCCAATGAGAGTGAGGTAATTTATTCGTGTGTCTGATAATCAAAATTGTGATAAAACGTCATTTGTTTAGTTAATTTAGAGAGTTTTTTCATAGTCTCTATTGTTAAATTGAAGTTTTTGAGAGCTTAAGTTAGAAAGAATGCCTTGAGTAGTGAGTATTGTTTGACCTAATGCAAGCTATTCCTACCACTGTGAAGTTTCTATTTAAATTTATTTTAGTTGCATCATAAAGAAGTAAAATGATTAACTTGATTCTCATTCTTGTGTAGTTGGTTGTTAAAAGTCAAATTCTTGCTGGCGGTAGAGGCTTGGGAACTTTTCAAAATGGTCTTAAGGGTGGAGTTCACATAGTTAAGGCTGACCAGGCTGAAGATATTGCTGGTATGGATGACTGACTATATGTATTTTTAATCCCTTAAGTGAGGGTTGCTTTCCTACTCTCTTTTATACTGCAGTTTGATCTGTTATCTGATGGGGGCGATAATACATTTATATACCAGCCAGACTATGAATCATCTGTGTATTATGCATGATCTTTCTCTGTTCTCCATAAAAACCTTGGTCTGTGAATATGTTTCTTCATATCATTAGCTTCATCATCTCGTGAAGTTAAGCCTTAGTGACCTTGTTTCGTAGACATGGAAATAACCAACTGGCTTAGTGATAATTTGCTACATCAGCAGTTATATAACTGACTGCAATGTTTAGTCTACTTGCTTGTTTAATTTTAGAAACTAATTTATGCTACATGCAGGAAAGATGCTCGGGAAAATACTAGTAACTAAACAAACTGGACCTCAGGGGAAAGTTGTGAGCAAGGTGCATTATCTTTTCATTTTCTCTGTTGCTTCAAAAAAGTTGTTTTCTATTGATTAGATATAATTTTGGAGACCATACTTTGTCATTATGTGAATATGCATTTCCCCATGCATCATTAATGTTCATTTTTAACTTTGTCTTCAATTCTAGTTTCTTATATTAGCAATAGATGTTGATAGAATAAAATCAACACATGAGAACCTTTGATATCGAGCCCAAGCTCCTATTGTAAAATGCCCCTTTTCCCTTCTGCCAAACCTTCATGTAAAATATTTTCCCAAACCTTCATGTAAAATGATTCCATGAAGAGTACATAGAAGAAGCTTGTGCATCTAATGCTGATTGTTAGAATCTCTTAATTTTATTGTTTTATTTTTTGTCCTTTAGAATAATCCGTTACAGAGCTTAATTTTGTTATAGTTTTGAATATATAATTGAATTTCCTACTGCCTAAGTATTGATGATTTTGTTTTATACAAACAGGTTTACTTGTGTGAGAAGTTGTCGCTGGTCAATGAGATGTACTTTGCTATCACTCTAGATCGGACAAGTGCTGGCCCTGTATGTTCTTCCACTATTCGCCATATCTTCTTGTCACTTTGGTCATATAAGTCTTAAACCTTTTTTTTTTTTGAGAAAAAAGCTCCTAAACAAGTTGTCACTGAACTGTGGTTAGCTGAATGTGAATGGTACTTAACATTACTGAAGCTTTAGTTGACCTAATTATATCTTTGTTCTTAAGTTGATGTTTTTAGCATTTCATGTTTTTTGCAGTGTCCTGCTTATCTGCTTCAGTCCTTTATATCTTTTTGGTTAATCATTCATTTGAGTCTTTTGGATGTGCAACAAGGAGGGAGGACATAAATGTTCTTGGAACTTATGGTATTAAGTTTGTTGCATGCATTAGATTGATTACCATGTTCTCTGGAAACTGTAGATGTGTGTCTTGAAACCACTTTGCTATACCTACAAGAATTGTCCTATATGAATATGATCTCCAGTTCACAGATTATGCATACCAAGTCTCAAAGCACATATTTATGAATGTTCATTTTTCCATATCATTGCTTTATTTTATCATATATGATATATTAATGATTTTTTTGTCATTAAAGTTAATAGCATATTCTGTATTTTTTTTTGGCTTTCCAGATTATAATAGCTTGTCGTAAGGGAGGAACGAGTATTGAGGACCTTGCTGAGAAATATCCTGATATGATTGTTAAGGTTATTACATGTCCCTGTTTTTTTTTTTTGTGTGTGTGTGGTTTCTCAACAACAATATTAGACTTCAACAGTTCCCTAATTATTACCTTGAATAACCGTGTGCCCTTCCAGGTTCCTATTGATGTTTTCAAAGGCATTACAGATGAAGATGCTGCCAAGGTTGTAGATGGTTTGGCTCCCAAGGTGGCTGATAGAGCTGATTCAATCGAACAAGTGAAGAAGTTATACAAACTATTCTGTTCTTGCGACTGCACTTTGCTGGAAGTATGTATTTTTTCAACTTCAATAATTAGATCTCTCTCTTTTTAAAAAGGAAAAAAAAATAATTATATAACTTGTATCATGCTTGGGCAGATAAATCCTTTGGCAGAAACTTCAGATAACAAGCTGGTAGCTGCTGATGCTAAAATGAACTTTGACGATAATGCTGCTTTCCGTCAAAAGGAGATCTTTGCTCTACGCGATCCCACACAAGAAGATCCTCGTGAGGTTCATCCTTCTACTTTTCTCTCTTTTATTAATGATATATAAACTTGTCAGTGAAATGGATAAAGCGGTAAGTATTTATGATGTGAGCTAATTTTGGTTTAAACTTATGACAGGTTACAGCTGCAGAAGCAGATTTAAATTATATTGGATTGGATGGGGAGATTGGTTGTATGGTTAACGGTGCTGGATTGGCAATGGCTACAATGGATATAATAAAATTACATGGGGGAACTCCTGCCAATTTCCTTGATGTTGGAGGGAATGCTTCTGAAGGCCAGGTAATGATTGATTGATCGATCTCCTTACTATTTGAAAACTACAGATATTTTGTCAAAATCAAGATTCCATTGAAAGTTCGTGATCCAAAATTGGTATAAGGATTAGTTTGTTTATACATGATTGTGATTGTTTTGAAAAACATAAGAAATGTAGATTCTCTTGTTGTATTACAGGTGGTGGAGGCATTTAAAATATTGACATCGGATGAGAAGGTGAAAGCAATTTTGGTGAATATATTTGGAGGAATTATGAAATGCGATGTGATAGCAAGTGGTATTGTGAATGCTGCTAAGCAGGTAAAAGCGAAGAAGCAGATTTTGCATCAGAATTCAGAAGTGAATTGATTATTGACAACAAATATTTTTTTTTGTTGCGGTTTAATATTAAGGTGCAACTTAAGGTACCTGTAATTGTCCGTCTTGAAGGCACTAATGTCGATCAAGGAAAGAGAATTCTCAAGGTAAACCCTAAACCCCTCTCAATTTCTGCTTTGAAGAGAATAGTAAATTTATGAAAATTACAGGAAAGTGGGATGACACTAATTACAGCAGAAGACCTTGACGATGCAGCGGAGAAAGCAGTTAAAGCGTCGGCCTCCAGTTAAAGAAATTGATCATTTTTCGCGTTTGAGAATTCTTCATTTTACATATATTTTTATAAATGAATGAAAGAAAGAAAGACATTACATTTGTTCCTATTCTTGTCTTTGGCATTGCATTGGTGCAAATGCTGAAATAACTGATTCTCTCAAAGGGGGTATAATTTTTTTTTTAAAATCTTGAATTAATATATATATGCTTGAGGTATTTATTATTCCCTGTTTGCTCCATGAAAATAGTGATGTTTGAACCATAGTCAATTAAAAAAAATCATTTAAAAAAAATCAGAACATATTATTTATCATTTCAAAAGTGTAGTAATATTTTTGGTTACATTCCAATGGTTAAGTTGTCAGTGGGAATTTTGCTTGTCTGCTACGAAGAAACACATCACAAGAAGACAATGATAAATAGTAAAAAAGAATGAAATAATTAAGAGAAAATAAGAGGACTAAAAAAGGAAAGAGAAAAAGAAAAAGAAGGGAGGGAAGCACGACAAGAAAACGGAATTCGCATGCTCTGTCTTTTCAAGAAAACGATCTTCCGTACGTATCGTTTTCCTCCACTCCTACGTCAACACGTGGCGGTTATCAGATGCTTATTTTGTCGCAGCCTCAATTATCCAGTCGCTTTCGCCGAGACAAGTCGGCTGCTGCCGCCGGGACTCTGTCGGCATCGCCGTAATCTTTACTATTTGCAGCTTTCTTTCTTCCTTTTTCCGCTTTTATTCATATCCACCTTTTGCATTTACTACTCAATAACACATTATTATTATTATTATTATTGGCTACTCTCATTTTGTTTAATCATTCATTCTATTCAAACTGTCTTCAATTATTAATCCAAGGTATTGTATGGGTATGTTTGATTCAGTGACTTTATTCCCATTAAGTATACATTTTGTAGGATTCAATTTATACTCAAATTATTCGTTCTAGTTTATCCGGTTAGAGGAGAAAAAAAAAATTATGATTAAATGCAAAAATGTGTTTAATTATAAATTTTACGTAGTTACTAAACGTCCAACTAGAACTATTCAAAATAATCGAAAACCGAACTAAACCAATAGCTTGTTGGTTTGTTTGTAGGAATATGAGCTTTAGCAAGGATTTTGAAAAATAAAATATAGAGTTTGTATTTTATTTTTTAGTTTAACTTAATATTTTTATTTTCAATTCACTATGAAATATCTAGTCATTTTTAGTGTTCTATATAGTTGTCCAATTAATATTAATACGGATCGGTTAAAACGGCTGAACACTTATTTTATCATCTCAATCAAATGCAATATATTGTTGAACTCAAATCTTTATTTTAACCTATCGACAATAAGAGATGAATATCTCTAACTCTGTGAGAGTTTATAGGTTAGAGCTTATCATGTGAGAAGTTGTGCGTTACATCTTATTTACTTAACCATGTGGCCACAAATTTATTTATTTATTTTTATTTGTTGATCATTTTTTTTTATTTGTTCAAGATTATTTAAGCTTATACTCAATCACAATTTATTTTCACTTCTCACCCTAATTTTTTTTAAACTAAATTATCTTATATTTCTTACTTTCATTTTTCTAAACACATAAATGTTTGTACAAATTAAAAACACTTTTTTATTTTTATTTTGTCTCTCTCTCTCTCATTTCGTTCCAATATTGTTTCTATAAAAGTCAAGGATTCCTTCCATTCCTCTTCCCATTTGTCTTTCTTCTTCAATGGCTTTATCAATTTCCATAGCTTTCTTTCTCTCTGTTTTCCTTCTCCCCACATCCACCGCTCAACCCACTCTCTCCTCTAACGAGCAACAAGCCGTCTACAAACTTCTAGAATCCATCAACGCCGCCTTCCAATGGCGTCTTCTTTTTCCCGACGACCTCTGTTCCTCATCTCCTCACGGAATCGTCTGCGAACTCTTCGAAGAACCCACCGGAGATTATTCCGTTCACATTACGGAACTCAGTTTCGGCTTCGTCTCCGATTACTCCTCCAACCCTTTCTGCACACCAAACTCCACCATTAACCCACATCATCTAACTCCTCTAACCCATCTCCGAAAACTCTTCTTCTACAAATGCTTCACCGGAACTCCGGTCACTTTTCCTAATTTCTCTCCACTCAATATCTCCATCCAACATCTTGTCTTCATCGATAACCCGTCTCTAGTCGGTTCCATTACCGGAAAAATCAGTAACATGAACTTAATAAGGTTCATATTGACCGGGAGTAATGTCTCCGGCGAGATCAAATCTGCGTTTGGCGATTTGGATAACGCTGAAGAGATCACCTTATCGAGAAACCAATTCACCGGTGAACTGCCGCCGGAGATATTTGGAAATATGAACAAGTTGAAGATTCTTGATCTCAGTCAAAACGGGTTGGAGGGAAATCTTCCAAAATCAACGGGAGGATTGACGGGTCTTCTAAAACTTGACCTGAGTTACAATCGTTTTTCCGGTGAAATACCAGAAACCCTAAAAGCAATGAAGGATTTGGAGTTTCTAGATTTGAGTTATAACGTATTCACCAACTCCGGTATTCCGGCGTTCTTTTCCGGCATGACCAGCCTGAGAGAGGTTTATCTGAATGGAAACTTACTCGGAGGACATATTCCGGAAATTTGGGAAAATCTGAAGGGTATAATCGGAATAGGACTTTCCGGTAATGGGCTTATTGGGAATATTCCTCCTTCGATGGGCTTGGCTTTAAAGAAGGTGAGTTATATTGGGCTGGATAATAATAATTTGGAAGGCCCAATACCTGAAGAATTTGGGGCCTTGGAAAATGTGTACGAGATCAATCTGGAGAATAACAGGCTTAGTGGGAGTTTACCATTTGGAGCCCAATTTGTTAACAAAATGGGGAAGAAGCTGAAATTGGCGGGAAACCCAGAGCTCTGTGTTGAAAAGAGAGCCATTAATGGAAGCTTGATGAACTTAAGGTTATGCAGAAAGAAGCCTACAACGTTTGAATCTCCTCTTGTCTCCACTTTGTTAAGAACATCTTCATCTGCTGCAATTCAAGAATGGCCTTGCTTCTTAATGTTTTTCATTTGGTCTGTTTTTCTTATGTTCTTATTATAGTGTGTGTGATTGTCTATTTTGAATTGGATAGAAAATTAACAGGAATATTTTGTAATTTTTTGAAATATCTTTTCAAGTTTGTTAATGGGTTTCAACAAATTTCATGTTTCTGATATTATACAACAGGTGATCATAATTGGAAAAATAACACATAAAGTGATACAAATTGAAAACAAATGAATCAAACTGTTTGAAATGAATCAATCAAACTGGGGAGCTAGGCAGTAGCCTTCGTCTGCACAGAAGGAATTGAAGCATTTTAAATAGTTGAATATGGCATAACAGACAGTAACATAAACTCGGATTGCTAACCTTTTTCAAGTATTTCTGCTGGATGTTGAGGGCTTTTTTCAGTTCCTTTCTCGCGTCGGAATTGGAAGTTGAATTCGCCAGTATCTGGTAAGGATATCGACGATGATGATGATGATGATTCAAAACATAACTTATAGAGACAAAAGAAAGGGTTCAGCAGATAACCGTGACAATGTCATCAAGGCCCTTTGCTTTTTTCAGTAATTGCTTGTGCTTTTTTTCAAGATAACTTGCAGCAAGAAAAACAGCGAGTGCATTCTTTTGATCCGATTTGCCAGTTTTCAGGTTGTTCCTCTCGAATTTTCCAAACTGCTTCATCAGCTTCTTGTCTGCAGTGTTAATATCCACGGCATTTGATCCTTCATATGTTGCGAAAAGCTGCGGATTATACTCCATAGCCCACATTACCTATAATAATGCCTAACCATGAATGCTTGCATCTCTCAAGGCCTCCTATTTAATAGAATACAAGTAGTTATTCTTACTTCCCAAAGGTACAAGGAATCTGCAAATGAGAATTCTCTTCGGAAGAGTACCATCAGCATACGGAGTGCAAAAAGATATTCCCCGGCATCCAGTGCCTCTGCCAAATTGGTGATAGAGTTGTTACGTTTGTCAAAACTCACAATGATCTAAAAAACTCTATATACTAATGTTGCCATCATCACAAACAATATATATGGATAGGCTGTATTTAAAACATAATTGTGTCATACCAAGGTGTTGATGAAGCTTTGGATCAATTACTCTAACAATTCCTGAAAGGGCACGCAACTGAGTTTGCACTCCCATAGAGTTCGCATCAGACCTGAAATTCTCTCTCTTTCTCAAAGACAAGAAAGTTAATGAGTCTCAAATCTAAAAGATATATCCCAATTTAAGAAATTTTGAAACTGATTCTTTAAATAGTTGAAGTATAGATTCCCCTTATTTCAAAAAGTTAAAGTGGACAGTTATGCTCATTATTTCTTTTTACTGTAAAACCATTTGAAGCAAAATGAATTGTCCCATGTAACAAGCAAGAGTACCTGATCCATGCCAATCAAGAGCATCGAATACATTCTAGAAACATTTCTTTTAAGAAGTAGATTGAGTTATGAAGATTCATTTAGCTTAGTGCTAGACTGCAAAAACTCGTATCCGTAAGATCATGGGTTCAAGTCAGACCAATTTTAAAAAATAGATTGAGATTTTAAACAACAAACAGCCAACAAGGTAGTGCACTAGCACATAATTCGAGACCAAAAAGATGAAAGTAAACAGGGTGGAATCAGAAAAGAATAGGACACTCTCAGCAACTGAAGTTGTAGCTTGTGAATTCACAGTACAGGCAATGAAAAGATGAAAAAAGAAATTAAAATGTTGCTTATCAAACTGACTTACACAAGTACAAACATGTAAAAAATTTCAGCAGGCCTGGTGAGTAGACACTTTTTCTAGATAAGTCTTATACAAACAAAGAGCAAGAAATGGGAAAATTACCAATTTCCGCATAGCTCGTTGAAAGCACCAAAAAGCATCTGCTTCATTTTCTAAAAGAATGATCATTGCAGAACAAATATCATTCATTCCTGTTTCCAGAAGAAGAGATAATATCAAAGAGTCAATCAATCAATCATAAAAAAATGATTTTTAGTTGCAGTTAAAAGTCCAACAGATTTACCACCTTGGACATAGCCTATATCATTATCAGTCCAAGCATAAATAGCAAGAACATCCCAGAGTTTTGCTTGGTTAGCTTCAGATTCGTAGAACACAAGAACACCATCAGTGCGTACAACATCCAGTCCTACATATTAGAAGTTAAGGAAATACTTTAGATGCACAGAAATCATATCCATACAAAAGAAAGAGAAACCGAAGCCATTTTATTCTCCATTTGAGATATGCTGCAAAGATTTGAGTATTAGTTCTCCACAGTTTAAACCAGATATATGTAGTCATTGAAGCAGATGAAATGATTAGGTGGATGTATTTATGTTGAAGATTCATTGTTTACAGTTTAACGCCAGTTTAACAGGTTAAATAAATTATGCATTGCAGTGGATACTTTGGATAGATAGTTTCAAATACATGATTATATGCAATTTGCCTTTAGACCCATCATTAACTTGAATTGTTAAATAATGGAACTAAAGAAGCAAGAGGAGAAGCAAAATAATAACACACAAAATGCGGATTAATCATTGTAATAAGAAAGTTCCAGAAGAAACTGAGCTATTTCGTTAGAGAATGATTATGCACCAATGACAAACCAATTTGAGGCAAGCTCAGCTTCCACCGAGTCATTTTCTTGTCTAAGGCTGCACTACTTGGGATGACTCCACCATTGATTGCTAAACCACCGTTTATTGAAGGATCTTTGATAGGTTGCCCATCTTCAGTAACTATAGGTACCATAATAATCTTCCCGCTTCCAATAACAGGAACCATCTTTTGACACTCAGATTTCCAAGCAGCATACTGCTCCCTAATTAGTGAAAGATGTGTAAGAAGTTAGTAAGGTCGCTTTGCACCAGAGACATTGCATCTTGTCTATTTTTAACGATGCAGAAATTGTAGATAAAACAATGTTACACCTCAACAATAGGAGATATCTATTCGCACTTCATTTCGCATACCTCCAAAGGCATCAAAGTGATGCATCGAATAAATAAGATATCTTGTTGTAAAACATGCCTAAAAGCTCTCAATCATGAATTATACTTTAAGGTCCCTAGTACTCTTATGTATTTCTGTTTTCCCAAGGATGACGTTAATAAAACAGCCTCATTCACAAGAATGTGGAAGAGGGAACTGACCAAATCAACTAGAACCTACTAATGATCATTCCTATGCCAAGTTCCTGACTTCCTTATTCCACAGTTTGACCTGATAACCCACACTTTCCAGCCTCAAGGTACAACAAACACTATACCTAGAATAATCAAGACCAAGTTAAAGCCCAATACCAAAAACATACAAAAATGCGTAACATATCTGCTATTGGAACATATAGGCTTTATACTCCAATAACCTACAACATTTCTCACGGTTAATGCATTCCCACTCATTGATCTTCTGCTGACACACCTGAGCAACACTCAACCCCTCAAATTTATTAAAGAGATAAATATTACCTCCTATGTTGCCTAAGTTCCTTTCGCTCATTGGAAGTGCTGTTAGGATCATAGCAACCTAGCAGGAACTCCCAGACCTCTCCTCTGATTGATGGATGGATACCCTGTAAAAACAATTAGCACCAACAAGGATATGAATTTTAAGGTTTCAATAGTTCCAACTAAATAAGTTTCACGGGTGGTACAAATAGGTTATAGGCACACTAAAAACAATCACCATTAGTCATTGATATCATGTTTGTACTTTCAGATTGCGGAAACCGGGCTCTAACAATTAATTGACGAGTCGAATAGAAGCCAAGAAAACAAAATATTGTTAGCCATAATTAGCTATATTCTATCAACTAAGGACAATAGCCTCAGATGGGACTTCTGGACATAGAGTTTCCTAAATAAAGAGCAAACAAAATATGCATCTTTTAGCAGTCATTATTATCTCTATCAATGCAAACATATGGGAACATCAATTTACTTGGATCATACACCAATTATCCTGGGAATAAAATAAATCCATCAAGGTGGCACTGTTGCTACTAAGAAAGGGAAAATAACTAGTTTATCCTTACACTTTCATCAGTATAAAGAGTGGAAGATTATGCTGATGTAAAATTCCAGCTTGAAGATAAGCAAATAAATGTAAGAACCAAATACCCTTACATAACAAATATTTCCAATGCGGTAGTTTTTTGTGTGTAGGGTGGGAAGGACCGGGCTATGTATAAAGTTTGTCTCCACATGTCAGAATTTATTAAAAAAATACTCAGGTTCAGAAATCCAACCCCATCAAGACTGGAACGTTAAATAATTAATGGTATATGATTGATGGCACTCAATTCATTGAAGCATTTGATGCTTCAATAATTATTTGAGAATATAACTAAATGCTTGAAGCAGTCTCTTGAAGGCCTCTTGAATGCTTGAAGCAATCTCTTCTGTGTAATGGTGTATACGTTGACTATACCAATGCATACTTTATATCTTGAGATTATTTTGAAGAAACTTCAGTTATAAAGAAAGGAGATTCTTGGGGTTTGTTCCTCCTGTAGCAGTTCAGAGGAAGGACATGCTCAGTAAACAAGGAGCACATAACATGCTAACTAATTAGCATATTATGGAATGTCAGTCATTCACTTATTGCTTTTGTTCTATAATATGGCTAATGGCTCACTATGCATTCCCATTATCTTTTATAGTCATCTTCTGTATTAGGATTAGTATCAAAATATTTACTTAATGAATCTTACAAATAGAAACTTAAGAAGGAAGAGAGTAAAATTATATTCACATAAATCGAACTTTTATGTGAATACTGTATAAAAACTACACACATAACAGAAAAAGATTTGATCGTTACCCCTCTTTGAATCCTCTTCAGCACACCTGCAATGTCTAGGTGACCATCTTCAGTGAATGCTGCCTGCCATCTTCTTGGGCTAAGAGTTTTCCTTGCCTGTGACCAAAGATGTAAATTTAAGCACGTAAAGTAACCTAGCACCATTGGTGATAAACAGCAAATCACTATGGCACACACATAAATGACATCATATGCACTCTCTACCCATTCTGAAAGATAAAACGAGAAATTAACCAAAAGGACCAGAAAATGATTGAAGAAAGAAAAAATGCATGCTCACTCTAGGTTTGAATCTGGTTTTCGGAGCATCCGCTTGGCATTCTGGTCTAATTGGATAGTGAGATTTCACCTCTCCTACCTCCGATCTTGGCATAAATATCCCTGTACAACATGAACACAATTGGCTAGTTATTCATCTCAAGGGATCCCTATCATCATTACTCCATCAAGAAGCTTTGGTATTGCAAAGAAAATAGTCACAGTTTTATTCACAGAATCATCAATTAATCATTATGCAAAAAGAAAATTATCCTTAATCAGATTAACACAATATTCAATAACAAATAATTTAAATCTGCTCGCCGTGATAGATTCAGAATGAATTAACTCTATTCATGTAAAGCGGGTCTATGAAATGGAGATGGAATCAAGCAATTCAAACAATTACAGATACAAATAAAAGAGAATGAAAAAGAGAGAGAAAATAAAAGTGATTATATACGTACTTGTGCACTTATAGAACATGAAGGTGTGTGTGTGCCTGAAGGAATCAGATCGAATTTAGGGTTTGGTGCTCTGATTGACGAACAAGAAGATATCAATATTTGATTCTTTGACTCTTCTTCATGGGTTTGTATTCATCTCTTCTCTATATATAAATAAATTTGTTTAACCATTCCCTCCAAAACTTTATAAATTAAAATGTATTTATTTCACATTTTAGTCATTAGTAACATATTTAATATTTAAAAATTCATTAAAAAAAACATAGTAATTAACGAGGATGCTTTTTGTTTGAAATACTGTGCCAGTCAAATCGATAAAAATTAGACTAAAATAATTTGTATAGAGACAAGATCCATTTAAATGTAAAAATAAGTTTTAGGATTATTTTAGAGCTCTTTCTTTTTATTTTTTTTGTTTACAGTTTGAAATTTTATGAAATATTGACCGGTTTGAAATTTTATAACTCATTTTTTTTTATTAATATTTATTTTCTCAAGCTCGTCAATAGGTAATAGCATATTTTGAATATTTTTACGTTTTAAAAAAATAACTAAAATTGTTTAAAAATAAAATTGTCCAAACTGCTATATTTTCACATTTAGAGCGTGTTGTGTTCGGATATAGGTTTTAATAATATAGAGGAAGAAAAAAAAATAATGATTATTAATAATTTTGAAAAATTGATAATTATTTTTAATAAAAAAAAATTTTAAAGATATTGATATATATTAAAAAAAATAAAAATAATAATATATAATATTTTAATTATTGAATTAAATGATGTGATGATAAAATAGTGAGACAATGTTAAACTAAAAAAAACTTTATTTTAAACCTCGTAAACATTAATCATCAACTTTCTAACTTAATAAACTAAATAGCTCAAATATGCTACAATTAAATAAATTCTTAAACTTTAAAAAATATTATGTACACCCTAAACATCTTAAACACATTAGGTTTGCATAATAATTGTATCAATATTACAACTAAAAATGAATGATAGTTATTACAATGTATCTACAATATGGTATTCTAATTATATTAATCTAATTATCAACCATTAATATTTCATAACCCACTCAAACCACTAGCTAGAAATTCATCTTTTGGTACTAGCTAATAATTGGATGAGTTCCATAACATGTCCAACTCTAAATCTGAAATCGTACCACTGACCGCCAATGAATCGTTGTTGTAGTTAATACCATTATACAATGATGTACTTTCTCTCTTGACGTTAATGTCACCTACATAAGTCAAGCTAGATCGAGCTGCTGCTAGATGACCCGATCGTATCGTTAATCGTGATGATTCATAGGCATCGTGAAACAGTACTGGATCGGGTGTAATTGGTAGCTGATATTGGTTCAATTGGTGTTGATTGAACATTAAGTGGTCCATGGAAAGAGGAGAATGATCGATGCCTGCGAAGCTAGATGTATTGCCGAAGATATTAAGGTTTTCGTTGTTTGTCGACTCCTTGTTAGGATTAACAAGAGGAGGTAGGGTTGGAAAATCCAATAATACATCGTTAAAATTGACTTTATGATCATCTTCGTCTTGACTAGAAGTTAAGTAAGGGCTTTTACCTATTAATGTTCTCTTGTAGAAGACCCTACAAATCACCCATTCCTCCTGATTCACAAAACAAAAAATTGTAAATAAGAAGTTGGTTAATATTGATATACATGATATCTTATGTAATTTGTTTCTTTTACATCAAGTAACGATATTAACGTTTTATAGAAAACGGTTATAGAAACATACAAAAAATAGATTAATCTATACCCTCTTCACATTCAATAAATTTGTTTTTTAAACGTAATATAACATGACGACAATGTGTTTTTAAATAAACATGGCACATTTAATTTGGTTTTGAAGAAAATAAAAATATATATATATATATATATGATCACACATGTTAATAAATTTGTTTCAATTATGGCAAATCATCACATGAATGTAATATAATTATTGATAAAAAAGGATAAAAATGACATAAAATAGGTACCTTGTGGGGCTTGTGATGATCATGATGATATAATTTGGTCTCAAGTCTATACTCATGCATGACCCAATTGGTCTTTGCTCCTTTGGGAGCTCTTCCTTGATAGAAAACAAGGGTTTTCTTCATTCCAATATTACTATTGCCCTCTTTGTTTTCATTATAAATCTCCTTATCTTTGCCGGTGGCCTTCCAATAACCAGCTTCGGTCGCTCTATTAGTCCTCATCCCAGTCGGATATTTTCTATCCCTTTGGCAAAAGAAATACCATTCCTTCTCACCCATCTTGGCTTTTTCTGAAAATATTCATAATTAATAAATCAAGATCAAGAGTGAAAAATAATTTAAAAAAACAAAAACCCATAATCTATATTATGAAAATAGATACCGGGCAAATCCCAAGGCTCGCACTTGTTGAGATCAACTTCAGCTATAGCTCTTGCGATGAAAGAAGGGTTGGTGATTTTGTGAGTGAGATAATAGTTGATGATTTCATCGTCGGTTGGATGGAATCTGTATCCTGGAGGAAGGTGATTAACGAAATCATCTTCTTCTAATTCTTCAATGATATTGGAAGATGATCCTTCCATGGCGGTGATGTGGGAAAGAAGGAAGGAAGGAAGGAGGTGGGTTTTGGAGGAGTTTTGAAGATTACGTACGCGGTTAAGGAAGAGAGAAACCAGGAAATGTGGCGACTTATTGGTGTATAAATATATATAAGTAGAAAAGAAAACCATAAATACACGATACACGGAGGAAGGAATATACAGCAAATTCCTTGACGGCAACGGGTCTTCTTCTTCCTCCTTGTGTGAAGTCATTCATTTTAAACCCTTTTCTTTTGTTTTCTTTCTTTTTATTTTGCCATAGCTTCGTCGCTGTCAGACGTCATTTCATTATTATGACGTTAAAATTACATAAGCTGGTTATTTTAAATTAATATAATCAATCCTAAATTATCACATTTAGTCAAAGATTTTTTGGTTAGGTTGTAAGTTAAAAACATAAGTATATCATTTTTAAGTTTATGGGTAAGTCAACCCATAATTCGACCCAAATATAAACTACTCTCACATATATATCTAAATTAATCACAACTCTCAACCTGACAATCCGGATATTTTGAAAATTAAGTATCATTATATATATAAATTAGTTAGTTAAAAAATTAAACTTGTAAGAATGTCCCGCGTTCTTCAAATTAATTTGATGTTAAATTTAAAATATAAAATTTTATTAACTTAGTTTAGTTTGTTAAAAAATTGTATTTATTTTATTATGTTAAGTTCGAAACATATATATTATTTTTAATTTTATTTTTAATCATTTTAATTTTATGGGCGAGTCAACCCACATTCCGACCCAAATATATATTATTCTCACATATATATATATATATATATATATTAGTTAGTTAAATAGTTAAATTTATATTATTAAAAGTTTTCGAGTTTATCAAATTTAATGTTGAATTTAAAATATAAAGTCCTGTTAGCAGAATTTTTTTTAAATGAAATAATTTTATAATTTAATTTATATTAATTTGATTTTTTTAATATAATAAAATAAGTATTAAATATATATATATATATATATTATTAAATTTTATTAATATAAAATAAAATATTTAGTAAAGAATAGTTTTGATATTTAAATTTATAAAATAATTAATTAAATAATTAATAGATTGAATTTTTAAATAAAAACTTAATTTTATCTCAATACCAAAAAATCAAACAAACTCTTACAAGAGTTCTAAAGTCGTATCTACATTTATTTTAACTCGTTTTAAAGTAAAAAATTGAGCGTTTAATAATTTTATATTTAAAAAATAAAAAAGAAATACAATGTGACGTCATGATAGCAAACAATTACGTAGGCCGGCAGGTATAGTGTAGATTGTTGAATAAACATGAAGAAACAAGTTGAGAATAAGCCCGGAAATTAATGCAATTGACAAGGGGCAGGCATATTGGGAAAAAGTTGACCCTGGATAATATTTTGTTTTTGTTTAGGTTAATCGAATCAATAAAATAAATAATATTATAATTTTAATTAATAAAAATTATAACACTATTCTTTTAAATATTTAGTAACTTAATTTTTAATTTAATTACAAAATCAGCATTGTAAGTATTATTGTATATGACTTTGAAATAATATACACAAACAAATGTATGATTTGGCTTTACTGTTTTTTCTTGGTAACCACGAAACTTAATAAGAGACTTTTTAGAGAGAGAAAAAAAACGGTTATTCGGCGCAAATTTTGGGTGAGAGAGTTGGCATAATAGAGTCTCTCATGCTATCGTCATCCAGCTGTCCACGCAATTAATCCAATTTTTTTCTAATTTCTCCCTAGCTCACAAAGGGAGAGGATGTATATATATTTTTAAATAAATAGATAATTGTTGTTGTATAATTTATTAATAATTATTTATTCTTCCTTAGGAATGACTGACAATTCGGGTTTGGGTTCGAATTCGAGTATAGGCATGAAAAAGGAGACATCGGGTCAGTTACCCGAAAACGGAGACATCGTGTCAGTTACATGCCCAAACAGATTCATTGATTTGAGTTAGGGTGAGTTTCAAAGAAAAAAATTAAATAGACTTCAAAAAATAATAACTATAAAATTATGAATAAAACTAAAAAATAAAGATAAGTTTTATGATTATTTTTAAGAATTAAATAAAAACAATAATAAATTAGGAAGTAATGTCATATTTTTACTTTAAAAAAAATAATTTTTTTTTTCGGGTTATAAATAGTCGCACGCCTTACCGGTGCCAATTCTTGACCATATACATGTATACATACCTATTTATTATTTATTTTTTTAGTTAATGAAAGAGTTCAACAACTTATTAAGTTTCGTATAAATCCCTTTAAAAAAAAAAAAACTAAATCTATCTTTATTTTTTATCTAGTCTTCACAACTCAAAGATTGTTTGATCCCACCAAGCAAAAAAAAAATGGTTTATTATTTGTTTACATTATTAACTGTATGCTTTTACCATATATATTTTTTTAACTATTGTTCAAATTAGGGTTTAATCCAAGAATGAATTCTCAAATTCTACTATCAACAAATGTCATAGTTATGTATTCTCATAAACAAGTTTTATTGAGACAGTTTTCATTTAAAGGGAGTATTTTCAAATATAGGTTACAGTCAATTAACTAGTATAAAATATTAATTATAAATTTTATTTAAAATATACATTTTATCTAGATTAATTTCTTATCCATGTGTCAGTCTTGATTAGATGACATATAAAATATAAAGTGAAGTGGATATGAACTTATATCATATAAATTTATGAGATATAATATCTATTCATAAATTCATTACTCATTTATGCACATAAAAGTGTCATCATTTAATTTCTTATGTATTCAAATTCAAATTTGAATTAGATTATTTATCAACAAGCTCCACATGATCCAATTTATTAGAATATGATATGACCCCAAATATAAGTAAGTAATCAGAAATATATATTCTTATATCATCACTTTGGTAAAACTTGAAGGAAAAAAAAAGACTATAAATACATAAAGAGAAAAAAATGGAATTTATCTAGAGCAAATAAAGTTAAAAAAAAAAATGAAGGTGGTGAATTGAACTAGAAGAATGGTGGACTAACATAAAACAAGTGCTTAATATTTTATTATTTAAATAATTGTGTATAATAATAATATATCAAGTATATAATTATTTATAAAATTTATTTTTATATAATAAATAATTATTACTAGACAATTTTATTATAAAAGAATTAAATATATGATCTAGCTCATCATTCAATATTATAAATTTAAGTGAATATATATATATATAAGTTTTTGGTCAATTTTACTCATATTTATTTGTAATTTATACACATTTAATATTATTTTTTGATGAAATTATTTTATTTATATCTTCACCCTTGCATTATTACTAAGCTGCCTTAATCCAATTATTATTATTTTAATCAGCTTGCCTAAATCATTATATGTAATTAAATAATTAGAAATTAGTAGTCTATCTTTTAAAGTTGTAGGATAATTTTTTTTTAAAAAAAAGGCTTGTTTGTGGTTAGAATGGGCTTGGGTTTAAATCATTATATTTAATCACAGGGAGGGAGGGCTCCACTAACTAAAGGTCCGAATATACTGTGACAGACCGAACCCCGAAAAAGAAGTTTTTTTTCCTGAAAACAGAAATAGACGTAAAGCGATGAGATATTTCGGCCATAAGAACTTTACCAAAAAAAATAAAAATAGCTTGAAGAATGAGTGTCTACATAAATTATGGCCTTGTTTGAGGAAAGGATTTTTTGAGTTTTGTTCGGATTTTTATTTAAAAAACCCTTGTTTGATAAAAAATAGGAAAAAATTGGTTTTTAAAATTTGAAGACTAATTTGCCCTTTTGACTTTAGAGAATATGGTATAGATGAGAGAATGATGGTTTAGAGAGAGATGATAAAATTATAGGATAATTTTGGTATTTAAATGATAAAATTATTTAATTTGATGGTTGATAAGATGTTTGGGTTTTGAAATAAAAAGTAAAAACTTTCATCAAACTAGCCATAATCACAAAACTTAATTATTTAAGTTCAAAATAATTGTAATTTATTAATCTCATTCAAAATTATTATATGCATATGAACATAAAGACAAATTTACTTTTCAAGTGTAATATAATCTCAATCCATTATCAGATTTGGAGAATCAAATGTGTTACCTATCAAAGAAAAAATGTATATATACAAATTTATTAACATATTTTTATTTAACTTATTATTAAAAAAAAATCTAATTGGACATATTATAATAATTTTTTTAAAATTAATGATTTTATTCTGAAATCAAATCTCATCATATTAGAATAAAGAGGGAGTATAACTTTGTAAGTTTTACCAAAAAAAGATAAATTATTTAATTAATATTTTTGTTATTGTAAACTCTTAAAATCGTTTACAAACACTCTTCAGTCATTATTCACTTGTTCATAAATTGATTCGGCATAAATCGACAAAGACAATCTCTCTTACCTGGTTGCTTGGCCTTGAGGGAGGGAATTCGTCAGTCGCTTCTTTGCCGGCCGGCGGCTGGAAGTTTAACGGAGTATTCATTCTATAAGGTTATGTCCCTTACCCATGTTTTTTTATCTGGTTCTTTTGTTTCAGATGAAATCCTTCAAACTAAACGATAGTCTAGTTCTACAATACATTCAATTCCCACAAACAATGTTAACTTATCATCAATTTATGATTGCGAACTTGATAGGGTTTCCCTAATCACAGATTATGTTTCTTATCAAATTCAGATTTATAGAGATGGGGAAACTAGATTTATTTAGTTTCTGTATTTTGTTTATGAATAGGTTATCATAAATCTTAGAGTGATGGATTCAAGAGAAGATAATGAATGGGTTGTGGATGATCCCAATGATGTAAGCTATTCACCAGTGGGAGAAAAAAGAAAGTACAGGGCCAAGAAAACGGAATTCATTGGGTGGGGATCGCGGCAGCTGATTGAATTTCTGATTTCATTGGGTAAAGACACAAGCCAACAGATGTCTCAGTATGAAGCAACTTCAGTCATTAACGAGTATGTAAACAACAACAGCCTTTACCATCCACAGAAGAAGAAGAAAATCCTGTGTGATGAGAAGCTTCATTCTCTATTTGGAAAGAAGACTGTGGCACGCATTAAGGTTTATGACTTGCTTGAGCCACACTATGCTGAAAATGAAGAGGATTGGGACAATTTTTTCTCGGACTCGGATGAGAAAGGAGAGGAAGATGCTGATGCTGTGAAAAGATATAAATCCTCAAGCTCAAAGTGGAAATGTGATGAAACTCCAAAGAGCTGTTTTGCCTCCATAGTTCCTTCAAACATTAAACTCGTATACTTGAAAAAGAATTTAATTGTGCAACTTCTGGAGAATCCGGAAACTTTTGAAGCTAAAGTAGTAGGAAGTTTCGTCAAAGTCAAAGCGGATCCAATGGATACATTCGCCAAGTACTCTTACCAGCTTCAACCAGTTATTGGTATAAATCCCTTTGCTTTACATTCGCGCTGATTTGGTTCTTTAATAAATCTGGAAGTTTTGATTTTCTATTCTGATCTTTACAATGTTACCTAATTTGCTTTTTTCCAGGTGTGAAGATGGGATCTGGATTAGGTGACGCAGTTACAGAGACTCTCCTTGAAGTCCCTACTGATAGGAAAGAAATTAACCTTTCTATGCTATCAACAGACAACTTTACTGAGGTATTGATAACAAAATTTGTAATAAATAAATTTGTCGTTATGGGAAATGTGGATACCTTTTTTCTTTACAAAAAAGAGTACTAAATTGAACTTGCAGTTAAATGTTATCAATTAAAATGTAGGTATTTTGGGTTATTTAGTTTCATTGTACTTTTTCTCAGGAAGAATGCAATGATTTGCGAGAAAGAGTGAAAAAAGGATCCATCAAGAAACCTACTGTTGTAAGTATCTAAACATGCTTTCTGAAGTGCTTTATTTTTTCAATTTTTATATTTATTTATTCTTCAATGATTTTCATGGTAGGTGGAACTTCAGGAAAAAGTTCAACAGTTGCACGAGGATATAACAAAACATGTAAGAACTCTATCTGGTTTCTGTAAGAAATCTAATTTTGATTTATGCATCTTGATTGTGTTGGTACAGTGGATCAAAAGAGAACTCGAAGTATTGCAAAACCTCATAGATCAAGCCAATGAGAAGGGTTGGCGCAAAGAATATCCTCTAGAAGTGTATGATTTCAGTTCAAAATATTTAAAATGGTACAGTTAGCTGAAAATAATGATTGATCTTGTAGCCAATATTTCGAAAGAGTTAAACCCTAAACTTTCTTGAAAACTTCCTTGGCTAACCTTTCTGCGCAAACTGTCTTCATGTTGTTCTTTTTTGAATATTTATATACCCCATTAGTTTAATGGCATATTTGATTGAATAAAATATAAGCATCATTTTTTTATCCTTAACTCGATGATTCATCCATTACGCTCTTTGAATACCTGGATAGAAGGGATCTTCTTGATAAAAAGTCTGAACAGGAAAGATTACTAACTGAAATTCCTAAAGTAATTGCTGAAGAACTAGAGCTAGAAACGCCTCCACAGGAGGGAAGTGACGGAATTTCACCAAGACCAAGTCTTCCTGAACCGTCAAACAAATTGGTTCAATATCTGGATGTAAATCAGGCAGTTTCTAATCACGACGATGGTGCAGGTGCGTCATTTATACATCAGAATTTTAATATTTTATTTATGCATATTGTTGATACCTTTGTGTACAAAATGAACAACCCCTTTTGCTAAAAACAAAAATGCAAAAATAGTTAATAACGATATTTATGTGATTTGTGGGATTCAAATCTTTGAAAATATGCCAAGCCTTTTAAATGTTGTATATGAATTACTTTTATGGTAGATTTTCTGCATTAACATTGTAGAATTATTATTTTTGGTACAGTACAAAATAACAAGGAACAACATGCTAACGGAGAGTCTTCTCATAGGCAAGACAATCAAGTTCTAGACAGGCATGCTAATACATGGGAGGAGGATGCATATTCTGATGAAGATATGGCGGATTTCCTATATTACGAAGATTCTCATCCGAATGCTGAAACTAGTGAGGACAAGAATACGGTTGAGAATCAAACTACTGAAGGAGTTACCCCGATTCTCCCTGACAGTAATGATAATCAAACTACTGAAGGAGTTCCCCCGATTCTCCCTGACAGTAATGATAATCAAACTACTTCTAGGAATGAAGGAAATGGAGAAGTGAATGCTGAAACTAGCAAGGACAAGAATACAGTTGAGAATCAAACTACTGAAAGAGTTCCCCCGATTCTCCCTGACATAAATGATAATCTAATTACTTCTGGGAATGAAGGAAATGGAGAAGTGAATGCTGAAACTAGCAAGGACAAGAATAAGGTTGAGAATCAAACTACTGAAGGAGTTCCCCCGATTCTCCCTGACAGTAATGATAATCAAACTACTTCTAGGAATGAAGGAAATGGAGAATTGAAAACAGAACGCCATAATTCTGTAGACACCATGACAAGAGAACTGGTTGAGCTGAGTGATGATGATGATGATGATGATTATGCTCGTGATATTGAAGTGAACAGAAGGCCTGAAGAATCTTATAGAAGGGTTGTGAAATTGGTTGAGACCCCTGAACTTGTGATGTGGCATTACCTTGACCCTCAAGGAGTTGTACAGGGGCCTTTCCCACTGGTGTCCCTAAAGCGTTGGTATGATTACAACTACTTCCCTTCGAATTTCAAGATCTGGAAAACAGGCGAAAACCTAGGTCAAGCTGTCTTATTGGGCGACATGATTCGAATGATATTTACCTCGAAATAGCTTTCCCCCTACTATTTGCACACAAGATTTTAACAATGTCATACCATTTTTAGATGGTTAATTTTGGTTTTTTATTTGCAAAGATTTTGTAAGCAGAAGATTTCTTCATTGCTATCTTTTAATTGTTGGTAGGCTTATGTTTATTGGAATGATTTAGATGAAAATATAAGTGATGAAGACTCCATTAGTTTTTTTTTAGAGGAATGATAGGGAGCACTACTTTGGGGGAACGACTCGTACAGCGAAAGTGACCTCGTTGTTATACGAAAGTGACCTCGATGTTATACAAAAAAGATCTCGTCCCTTTTGTATAACAACGAGGTCTCTTTTGTATAACAGCGAGATCACTTTCGCTGTACGAGTCGCTCCCCCAAAGTAGTGCTCTCAATCATTTTTCATTATTACTAGTAAAGCCCCGTTAGAAAAAAAGTACAATTTTATTAGTTTTAAATGAACATTAACCCTTCTATGTAAACATGATAGCTATAACATTAATAAACATTTATCTTTTATGTAAATAGAATAACCAGAACATTTATTATAAACTCTTTGGTGAATAAGAAAATTGTGATTTTTATCTCTTTTAAAAGAAAATGATTACCATGACAAATATTGATAATTTGTATTTCAAATTATTGATAGTTCAAAATTATTAACATTTTAATTTAAAACTCATTAACATTTTAATTTGAAAATTATATATATTACATTTTTTTAATGAATAAATACTAAATAAGTCAATTAGCATCCATAAACAAGATGATTTTTTAATGATCATTTATATTGTCAACAATACAAATCCTTATTCATCCATGTATCAAACATTTATGAAGTCCTTTCTGATAACTAAAACAAACATATTTAAACACTAAAGATTTTTTTCCAAATATAATTAAATCTGAGAATTGTTGTACTAAAATACTTTTTTTTTTCTTTTATTTGATAACTTTAATTTTGATTTACACTTTCATGACTGAATCATGCTAGCATCTTACAAATTATATTTTATATATTTTTTTAAAACGCTATAAGTTAAAAGCAAATTATAATTACTCTAACATAGTAGTTATTTAAATTATTTATTTTATATTCAATTAAAATAATTTTAAAATTTAACAATATCAATAAAAGTAGTATATTAAAACTATGATAACATTTAATTTTTTTTTTAATATAGTAAGATATTATGATACTCAATCTCACCCTAATTTTAGCTTAAAATATTTTTTTTATTAAAATCTTGATTTTTTTTAATCAAAATTATTAACATGACTAGTCTAGTGATTTTTGTGGGGCTAAAATATTAAAGATCTTCGTTTATATTCTCAAGATTATTTGTTGTTCTCTTTTTATTTATTTAAGAAATATAGTTTGTTTTGATTTATTTAAAAAATATATTTTTATATAATATTTTATTAAAGTGTTAAATTTAAATAAAATAATGTTTTAAATTATTTTTTTTATCCATTAATAAATTTAATAATATTTATTCTTTAACTTTAACATAATAGAAATGGATGATTAATTTTATTATATTATTATTTTAGATAAATATGAGAGATGTATGATCTCATCATATGACTCGGTCGGTCTTTACTCTATGATGTCAAATTTTATTTTATAATATTTATTATTGGAAACAAATAGATTATATTGCCCTCACTTCACTTGTACGGCAAGAAAACACAGTAAAAGAAAAAGTCATTAAAAAAAATATTAATTGACAATTGTAAAGTAACAATAAAACAATTCATTCTGATTCCTAAACTTATTTTTATTTTTGAAGAAGATATTTATATTAAAAATAATAAAAAAATCATTTAAATATAATAACAAATTATAAAATTCATTCAAGTAAAATTATTATTATTTTTTTATTCACTTCCATTTTTCCAAAACGAATATAAATATACACGAACAACTATTATTTTTATTATTTTTTTAAAGTTAGACTATTTTTCTAACATATTTTATACTATTAGTTCATTAATCACATTTTAAAATTTATTTCACATGATAAATATATATATATATTTTTTATAATTCTTGACTCCACTTAAACTTCAAAAATATGATGATCACTAGTATATTTTATTATGTTAACAAGCATCCCCAGCTTCTTCCCCATTTCTTCCCAGAATTTTCTCATTCTAGGGTTTGAGGGTTTGGGGGGGTTTGGACAACATATTTCACAAGACTTTTGTTAGTGCTCACAGATTTTAGTTGTTGACCTGCTTTGTTATTTCTATAGCAATGAAGAAATCCTCGGAGGGATTTTCCAAACGGTGTAAAATCACAGGTGAAAAGTGGGTTCAAGTGGAGGATTCATAATACAAAACCTAGCACTTTAGGGACGTTTTGAACAACCAGAGTTACTGCTTGCGATCATTCTCCGTTCGATACAAATTTGGTTCGATCACTGAAACAGTAGAAGAATGCAAGCTCCCGTTCTGATCTTCAGTAAGCGCCGATCTTTTCTCATTTTTGATCACTGACATTTTTTACTTTAGTAATTATTCGTTTGATTCGATTTTGAAGTTGTTTTGATGTCTTTAACTATCTTCATTCTAACAATGCTTCTTGTAGTACTCATTGCTTCCAAATTTTACATATATATTTTTTATGTGCATGCAAATCTAGCAAATTACATATCTTTTTTTATGTTTGAATGGTAACCACTACGTGGTACATGTGATTTACAAAATTCTGCTGATTTCCTGTGTGTATGTCACACAAGAATCATAGATTGATAGAATTTTTGAATCTGATTCAGTTAAAATGACTATTTTGTTTGTCCTGAGTGAGCTTTAGGATAGAGCTTATATGTATTTTTTTTCTTAAAAGCAAGGTTCCTAATACTATAACTATAGATCCCTCCGTCTAACTTTTTAGTAGTGGCCCTGTGGATTATTCTGAAGTTACATAATGAATGATTGATCATTTTAGTATTATAGAATGAACAGAAGATTAGTTAAACATGAGTATGTACATAAAGTACATCATATGTTAAGCTATATTCAACATGTTCAAGTGGTACATAATGAACTCACATGACTCATTGTGTGCTTGCGAGTCAACTAGATTTCACATGAAATTCATATGGGTCATCTTGAGGAACCTACAAAATAAAAAATTATTTATATTATCGGATAATCTTTAAAGTTTATTTTGAATAGTGCCAATGTTCATGAAGCAAAATGATGTCTCAGTCAACATCTTATTACTCCTTTTTACTGTCACTCAAGTTTGGTGGTCCTGTTTTGGTTATAAGTACATATTCATTTATCTAGAGTTTGAACGGATCATTACAATTCTCCTTCCAAGTATTTTCATGATTTTGTCTATTCTTAGTTGCGACTTCCTCTCGACAATAGTAATATTCCTCGAGTTTCAACCTATATTAGATATAAAGTATGAACATTAGTGACTTCATCCAATTATTGTAACTTGTTTAGGGAATATTTTTCATATTTTAGGAGTTACTTATCATCTTACCACTGTATGCTAGTTCTGTAATTTCGGTGTTTGTTATTTATGCAAATATATGTTCTTGTGGTGAGTTATTTGCATTTATAAGTTTTGTTACATGTGTATGAAGTTGTTTCCACTATAGGATATGCATATCATTCCTCCTCATCTTTTATCATTGTTTCCCATGGAATGGTGGGACATGTTGTTTATGCCTAACTCGTACGCTTTTGCAGAAATCAGATGACCCAAGTGCTCAATATATATATTCAGCTAATAACTGGGACCATCTTGCGCAGGAACATGATGGAGCTCGTCGCATAAATTCCTTTATTGGGAATCAAGGTGATGTGGTGAAAAACAACATCTTCTTAAGTAAATCATCTGGTGTTATTACCCCAAGTCATCGTGAAACCCTCTATGAGATGAAGGATAATGGTTGTGCTGACGATAATTTGGCGAGCATGTTCGCTAGTTTAACTGTAAGTGATGCAAATCACAACGACGACGGTTTGTTTCAGGTCATGAAGGCGGTTGAAGCTGCGGAGATCACTATTAAACAACAGGTTTTCCATCTTTTGTATTGGAATATTGATGTCCTAGCTGCAGATGTTTGAGATGATTGTGAGCTGTTTTTTTATGTCAATGATTTCAGGCCGATGAGAACACCCGTCTCAGGAATGAGCTGCATAAAAAGATACAGGAGCTCCATAAATATGTAAGTCTGGCATAATGAGTCATCAATTTTTCTCTGTTCAACATTTTAAAGGTTAAAATGTAGGCATACACTAGTATTACTGTTTCTTCGGAAGAAAACTAAAACCACAACATTGAATTATCTACTTAGCTTCACCAGTGTGTTATTGTGTACTGCTAGAAATTAACTAGTCTTTAGTTGGACATCAATATTTTAGCCTCACCCAGGTTGAACTTTTCATTTACGGGACATGTAATAGGTTGGCATAAAGTAGTTGCAGACATGTCTACACCTTCTTCAGTGAGTTTAGTATTCTTTATAACGATTTTTCTTATTACTTGTAATCATTGTGAGCCAATGAATATAATTCAAATTTCAAAGGCTGGTTTTTGTAGTATTTCAAAATTTTCAAGAGAATCGTGGTAATGTTTTTAAAGTATTGAAAAATAAGGTCAATATTTTCTTTCATAATGATTATGTTATTCATGAAACATGATTCAAAAGCAATTATCACCTTTGAGTCTTGTAGCATATATATATATATATATATATATATATATATATTTTCATTTACCTACCTTTGGAATATTACTACTTTTTGCATGATATAAATTGATTGCAAGCTTCAATGCTGGAGCTAGATAAAGACCATATGTCACCTGTATTCTACATGGTGAGTGGTGAATCTTGACTCACACAATTCATTCCGTGTTTGTGAGTGAGCTAAATTGCACATGTAATTCATATGGGTCATCATCAAGAACCCACTGCATACGAAATATTTTATGGGATAATCTTATTAAGTTTCTTTTGAATAATGCTAGGAAAATTTTATCTCTGTTAGCATCCTATCACTCCTCTTAACTGTCACTCAATTACTTGACTGTCTTGTTTTGGTTCCATGTACATATTCCTTTGGCTAGAGTTTGAATAACTTGTTATAATTCCCCTTAAAAGTGTTTTCTTGCTTTTGTCTAGTATTTGTTGTTACTTTCCTCTGTACATAATAATATTTCTCGAGGTTGACCATACATTATTAGATTTAAAGTATGAACATAAGTGACTTCATCCATTTGTTGTAACTTGTTAGAGGATATTTTTCATGTTTTAGGAGTTACTTATCATCTTCCTACTACATGCTATGATTCATCTGTCAGTTCTCTGATTACGGTGGTTGTTTTATGTATGTAAATATATGTGCTTTGGTGAGGGCTTTACCTGTGTTACTTTGTTACATGTGTATAAAGTTTCCACTATGGGATGTTAATGTCATTATTCCACATTCTTTATAATTGTTTTCCATGAAATGGTGGGAAATATTGTTCATGCCTAACTCACACTCTTTTTCTGAAATCAGCTGACTTAAGTGCCCAAAATATATATATTCAGCTAATCACTGTGACCATCTTGCTCAGGAACAGGTTGGAGATCGTCACATAGACTCCTCCGTTGTTGGGAATGAAGGTGATGTGGTTAAAAGAAACGCAATTATAAGTGAACCATCTGTTGTTGTAATTCCCTCAAATGTAAGGCCTGATATTGGAGATGTTGCCACCCCAAGCCATCCTGGAATCCACTATGAGAGCAACAAGCTTAACGGGATCTTGAAACAACCTTCTGCAAATCAGACACCATCAACATCTTTTCCTCTCAACAGGTACTTTTGATATGATGTTAATCAGACCTAAATGAGGAGTGTATTTTTCTTTTCTGTATTGATTGCTTGGTTACCATAGTGATTGATATGCAAAATTGCAGATGACATGATGGTTCTTTTATTAGGTATCAAATTGATGGAGGCTATAATCAACATCTGAGTTCAACCCTGAATGTGCTCATGCCCGTGACTGAAAGTAGTTCTAGCATATTGAAACAGGTAAATTGTGTCTTTAAACCCACTTCTATGTCTCTCTCCTGAATATGGGTTAAAATAATCAATTCATAAATGCTATCTTAAATGTTGACTGTTCTTTTTGCTGGGATGATACAAATATGCATTTGGAAAACTGGAAATATGTAGCTTCATCTGTAGTTCATAAATTGTTTATTCAAATCAATCAGTGATTTTATCTGATCATCTATTTGACAAGTATATAATGAAATTAGTGATGATTCTGATTGAAAGAGGGATATCAAATACTGCAAATAAAATGATTGTTTACTCCATAACTTTTATGTCCAGCTAAGATGGATCTATTAGTTAAACAAAAATGCATTTTGTATGAAACCTATGTTTTCATTTAGTGCTTATGATGCTTAATTTGACCCATTTGTCTTGGCAATGTGTTTGTTAAAAAATTGTACAGGATCTCTATATTAAGATTCACGAACATGAAGAAGAAATTTTACAGTTGCAGAAACATCTTGCTGATTATTCTATTAAGGTAAGAATGAACATGCAAACTTAACATGAGAGGTTTGTTTTCTTTTTATTGCTGAAAAAATCGGTTGATTTACTTGATAGGAAGCACAAGTACATAATGAAAAAAATGTTTTAGAAAAGCGGATTGCATACATGCGAGCGGTAAGTAGGTTTCATCTCACAACTTTCCATCTCCTGCTACTATCTTCCCTTTCACTCTTCTCTTCTTGGAAAATAAAATGAAATTGTTCCAACATGATTTTTTTCCAGGCCTTTGATCAGCAGCAACAGGACTTAGTTGATGCGGCATCTAAGGCCATATCGTATAGGCAAGATATAATTGAGGAGAACATACGCCTTACTTATGCATTACAGGTAAAATGGTCATACCACATGCTGCCCGAATCACTGAATCAAAACATGCATTCACTTTAGCCATAATGTATTAAGATTTGTGCTTTTCTGTTTTCATTTTCTGTTGCCTATGAACCTGTTGGTTAATTTTTTTGTACTAGAACAGGTATTAGTTTTCAACAAATGTGAGCTCTTATAGGATACTTTTGTTTAGAGTGCAGATATGGAAAGGAGTTTACTGTTCGGTGAAATTCAAGCTTCTTTTAGTTATAGTACTCAATCATTAATGCGTTATTCCCCATTGACATGATAGTACTAACATTTCTTGTGCATGGATATACAGAGCCATTTAAAATTTTAAGGTTGATTGTTAGTGTTCATTTTGGAGGTAAATTAGTATAAGAGTAATATGATTTAGTGTGCTAATCTTGTATGTTATTCGGCCTTGAAATTTCACAAACAAAAATGATGCAATTATATGATAATGTTTGTATCAAGTTCTACAAAAACAACTGTTTCAAATGTCTTTTTTTCTTGTCCTCTGCATCATTTAACTTGTTGATGTTGATTGTAGAATTATTATCTTTTCCGCTTGTTGTTTTTCTCTCCTCCAGCCTGCTGCGCTCACATCCCAGCCAAAATTCTGTCTTTTTTGTCTTCAAATCCCATTGAGACTCATCCTATTTACTCACCATAGTTTCTATTATTTATCTCAATGTAATTTATATATCCCCACGTTCTTGATGTAAAATGACAGTCATTCAGTTAAATTATATCAACTTCTCTCTTGCTTAAAACCACATTGATATATGAGTTTTTTTTGTCAAATCTAAACCTGATTTTGAGCAAATGAGCCTATTTTTATTGTGTGACATGGTTAGTTTATATAAAAACATCATTGAATGTTTTTCTTTCTCAAGCTGCACAGTTTGGAATGATATTTTTTTTTTCTCTGGTCTGTATAAAAGTCTCTCCCTATGGGATGGAAAGAGTATTATTAGATAAACACTTTCTTAGGAACAAATAGTTTCCTAAAAAATCTCCTATAAATGTGATGTAGAAAGAATATGAGTAACAAATATAAAATTTGTTTTTCAGAGGGCACAGCAAGAAAGATCAACATTTGTTTCCTCTTTCGTACCCCTACTTGCAGAATATTCCTTGCATCCACAAGTTCTCGATGCACAATCCATAGTCAGCAACGTCAAGGTTTGTAGATCTGCTTGATCACTTCAACTCTGTTTGCGCATTAAGTGAAAAATATAGAATATCTTGATAATTCTCATCAAATCATCTTTTAAAACTCAAGAGAAGATTTTATCAACTCTATATACAAATGACATTTACAATGCCTTAATATAAGATCTAAAACATAATTGATATAAATGCTTATTAACTCTATACACATAACTTGAATAATATGCCTTCAACCAGTTCTGATTCCCACCAGAAAAGCTTTGAATGGAAGCGGAGGGCCATGACTGTGGGGTGTCATGCTAGTTCTCCTTAGTTCAAAATAAAAATAAAAAATGCCTTCAACCAGTTCTATGCCCTAGAATGAGGACACTATTTATTAACAAATGATTATTTTTTTAAGTCTAGAACCTTTTAACATTTATTTGGAAATCAGGTCTCCTTTCACTTTACCAAGTCTTAGGTTCTATGCTTTAGATGCAAATTACACTTGATGGAGTCTGAATATGTTTGCTTAACATTATCTAAAGGATCTCTTTATTTGAAACTGCTTCTTCTATTCATCATTTACTTTATACTTAATTCATATAAACTCACTCATTACAGGTTCTCTTCAAACATTTGCACGAGAAGCTCATTATTACAGATGTAAGTTTTTGTACTCTTTCGAGTTTCTGCATTTTTTGATCTACCAGAAACTTCTGAAAACATTGGAACATTAAGAGTGCAGCAAATAATGAAATACGATGTTCAACATCATAACATGCCCAATCTTTCTGGTGATCACAGGAAAAGCTTAAGGAATCACAATATCAGCTTGCACCTTGGGGTTTTGATATGATATCAAACTCTGCTTCACAATCACCATCCAACCATGTAGGGTTGGTGCTGACCCCTGTATGTTCACTTATCTTAGTGACATGTTTTTCCACTTTGTATAATGATGTTCAATAAATCCTTATCGTTTCATGCAGGGTAGAAACAGACTTGAACTGGTTCCTCAGCCAGCATATTCTTCAGGAAACATGCTAAATACTAGTGAAACTCAGACAATGGGAGACTGGGAGGCAAGAGAACATCAAATTGGCAGAAGTGATAGTGATTTATTGAGACATCTTGAGCCTGATGATGACCTAGTGAAATATTCTCCACATGCAAGCAGGTGAGCATGGTTAAGGGAGGCTGGTAGTGTGGTATGAATCTTGAGTTACAACTCATAGGTGGTTTATGTGCACTGTTTGTTATAGTTTCTCCTGCTCAGTGGTCATAAATGTCCAAAATACTTTTTGAACATGCATGCTCTTTGATATTCTTTAGTTAATTGAATAGGACTATGTATTACGCTGTTGCTTCATATTTATTGCTTTCCCTTAAGTTTTGAAAGAATAACAGGCCTCCGGTTCATTGGTTCTTATGTTAAGATGTTTTTGTTTCCGTCTTAGTATTGTTACTTTTTTTCATTTGCCAAAGTGTGGAACTACTATGGTAAAAATGCTAGTTCATTTTCCATTGTGCTGGGATCTGAAGTGGGAAAACTTGGGTTATTAGACCCATAATATATTGGAGAATCTATTAAATTGTGTTTCTAATTGTAATGGGTTCTCTTAACAGCTGTAGCAAGAAGATGTGGATAAGGGTTGTATGATGTTAAAGACATGTTCAGTAAAAAAGATGAGTTCATTGAAGCAACATTAGTCACACATATTAGAGAAATATTTTGTAGGTTGCGCTTTGGAACGATAAGACATATCCCGTTGTATGTGAAAGAAAGATGAGATACCTCGTACTATCTTAAGTTTGTTGTACACTATTTGTTTTTATTAAAAATAGTAAGAGTATGAGATCATGTAGGTTTTTCATGTGACTTTGGCTCAAGATGGTTGAGGCTAAGCCTAGAGAGTAGGAGATGAGGCCTAAGACCTGAAAATGAAACTAATACTATTGTTAATGCTTAATTATGCTACAAATTCAAGTCAATCATAAACTTTATCAACTCGTTTGAGTGAAAATTTTGAAATATTAGATGTGAAATTTCCTGTTACTAAGAGATTACAATAATATCTCATAATATTATAATATCATTGGGAATAATCATATGTGATATGGATCTGAATAGGATACTATTACTTTGTGGTGTCCTCTAAATAGATGATCTCTATTATGCAAGTTAACTTGTTTATGAATTTTTAGTGCTATTTGCAAAAAATTGTGCATTGGTGTGCTAAATGTAATACTGGTTATGCATTTATGCCATGCTTAGGAACATCAGGCCAAAAGATTTACCGGTGCAGTTCACTGTCAACCACAGAAACCCACGACCTGTTCATAACTTTGACCAAACTACAACCAATCAGGTTACATTTAACGATCCTGCTGGCATCAATGAGTTGGACGATGTTGATGCGAACGTGCCACAAAATGTGAAAGATTCTGCCAAATGGAGTTCACATAACTCTCCTTACACAACTTCACTTGAGGAACCCAACTCCTCTTATTCTCCTTATTTACCACCAGTACTTGAAGAGCACTCGACATCTTTATCAGAGGGTAAAAACATCTTTAAGTTGTTGTAGAGACTGTTTAACAAAGGAAAATTTATTTCACTGTTATGATAGTAGTCAATGACATGCTTAAACTCATCCTACTATGCAGCTGGGGATGATGATCCATTACCTGCTATACAAGACCTCCAAATTTCAGGTGAAGCATTTCCAGGACAAGAACTTCAAGCAAGTGGATACTCGATCAATGGAACTACTACTTGTAACTTTGAGGTGATTCTTACAATTCAGACCTTGAATACCTTGTAATTACTCAGACTACTACTTGCTTGTCTTTTGGGGTGATATTGTAATGCATAGTTTAGGGCAACCTGTCTGATCTCTGATTAATACTATAATTACTGACAGTGGGTGCGGCATTTGGAAGATGGATCTGTGAACTACATTGATGGTACTGGTTATCTGTAGAATGAATCGATTTGAATGAATCTCTTTCCTGTTTCAACTGGATACTAAGATGGTTTCACTGTCAGGGGCAAAACAACCTAACTATCTTGTTAATGCGGATGATGTTGGTACATACCTTGCAATTGAAGTGCAACCTCTAGATGATAGGAAAAGAAAGGTACTTTTTTTTCCTGTGACAGACACATTAAGCTACGAGTTCAATTTATATGTCTAATACAAAGCTTGTCTTTTTAGAAGAAGGGCATGTATATGCACACACATTTTTAATCTGCACACAAATATCCATGTAGTAATAAAGGAACAAAATTATACACAAACTTTATTAATAAGGCGCAAAGTCAACTATCTTTTAAATTAAATGTGATTTATTAACGTTATTAATGGTTCACAAAAATTATCGTTTATAATGAAAAGTTTACCCTTCAAAAAAAGTTGATGGTTCCATATACCAAACTCTATGAAGAAGAGGGACATTTGAGTTGAGGTAACAATATTTTGGGAAACGGATGCTTGTCTATGTGAAAAAATCTCACTTAATTTAATGGATAGTCAATTTTGCACCATTCAAGTGTAATTTTGCTCTATTAGGACATGAGTGTTTTTGGTCAATTGAAAAGTTCATTTATTAATTTGTCCTTTCCCTTTAGATATGTTGTTTTGATGTTTATATTATAAATACATTGGTGGAGCTTGCCTCCTTTTGTCATTCCCTTCTTTCCTATTATAAGCTCTGTTGAGTTAGTTGAGAATTTGCACAATATTGTTTCTTAGTTATAACTGTCATTAAAATTTTGAAGAGAACCTTCATGATAGATAATAGGAAATGAAGAAACATATTTGGAAATTGATGACCTGGCTTATCAATGGATCACTCCAGTAGATGTACAATGGAAAGTTTCTGTTGTTTTATGTAATTGTATTGTTTCCCATGTGCATTGTCTTAGCCTCTAATTTTCCTAATCCAGGACTCTTGAATGAAAGTCATCACAAGTACAAAAGTTTCCCAAACGCAGTGAGAATACTCAATGACATGATTATTGGCATATTTGTTAGTGTGTTTTTTTTTTTCAAACTATTTGAGCATTTAACTACTAGCTTGCAAGGGATTTCTGAATTATAAATGTAGTATATGCCAAACATATTGATTTCTAGATGTAGTCGTCACTGAAAAATATTTCTGTTTTTTCCCATATCAGTTCATACACAGATCAAGTGGTTTCTTGTTAATTTGGGTGTAAATGAATTCAATGCCCTGGAATGCATGGTTAATAAAGATTATTCAATGACTATTGCAGGGGGAACTTGTAAGGGTCTTTGCCAATGAGCATAGAAAAATCACATGTGGTATGTTTTTCTTCTCATTTCTTGTAGATACTAGGAGAAACCGACACTTGTTTATATGTATTGCTTTCCACATGAACTGCTATTGATATATCGCAACTCATATATTCTCTCTCAATCTTTTAAACATATCAAGCAAATGACATCATAGCAATTTAGGCTGTTGACTGTTCTAGATTTAGGTTGGTGTATCTCATCATTTAAACGTTAAACCTTGCAATTGCTGGGTTTATATTTACTTATAAAATCTAAATTACAAATAGGGATTGTTGGTGTTTGTCTACATGATTCCCTTTTTGCTATGGATGAGCTGTGCAAGTATTTTTTTATGAAACAAATTGTTGCATTTCGGAACAAAACCAAGGCTGGTGTTTGTAATATGCGGCGCAAGTGTTGATTTTGGCATCTAAGAATGTGTATGCCAATATCGATTTCTTTTGTGCCCTGGAATTTGTTCTCTTCCCCTGTGAAACGACCTTGTAAAATTGTTTGATTTATTCTTTCTGGGAGACAAATAAAAGGTTAACATGTTTAGAAGCTAGAGTCTTCCATTTTCCTATATTTGCGGTCAAGGTACACAAACCTTTGTAAAAATTCAGTGTAAAAGTTCTTGAATGTTTTGAATCTAAAGGTCAGATAAAAGGGATCAAGGATGAACTAATTTATAGATGGAAATGTTCCCAACTACGTCTGACTTAAGAAGTGGAACCATAAGAGATCTGTGGACATTTAATTAAGATAGTTTAGGATTGTTAAAAGTAGTTCGATTTCTCCCAAATCAAATAAACCAAAATTAGACTAAAGGAGTCTATCTGGATCCGCTTTCACTGTCTAACAAAGTTTACCTTTATTTTTCAAAGAGAGTGATAAGAGCTTTTGAGTTGTGTCGTATATAGATAAAAATAAATTGGATTCATCGCTCATTCTATCTGGTGGTTCATGCAAATAATTACAAAATATACCCTTGTTACTATTTACTACTATACCATTCTACCCTAGTTTGAATCAAGATATACTGTAATTGCTCCTGAAATCCAGATGCTATATGTCTTAATCACCACATCATCAATATGTTAGTAATCTTATCTTATTTTATAGTCCTTTATTAGAACCCGGCTTATATATGAGTTCCCTTGCTGCCGCAGATCGTGAGATGCTACGACACATTGAGAAGACACTTTATACAGGGGGTGCTTCATATAGGGTGTCTTTGTCGGTACGGGAATTTACTTTATGGACTTATTTTTTTCCTTGTTCCTAATTGCATCTGATCCGTATTACTTCCTTCACAATCCTTGGATGAATGGTTTTGGTTTTTCCCTCGTCATTATGTTGGCAGACTGTTTATCTTGATATTTGGGAGCAAGTTATTCTGACCATCAAGAAGGATGGTTATAGTATTAAGAGTAGTGGCTCTGGGAGTATTTCTGTTTCTGAGAAGTTTTCATCAATCACCGATGTATGATTTCTTGATCCCTGGTCATTTATTTTCCTAGTTTTGGAACTGTTTACATGTCTGCATTTTTTAATTAGACTCAAAAGTGGTTGTGGTTGAACAAATATTGAACACTACATTTGATAAAGTATAACACTTTTTGAGGCAATGTGTGTGAGTTGGGAGCATCACATTTGGGCCTCTGCACATAACAAGTAAACCCAAGTGTTTTGTCAAAACCAATGTATTCATGATTTTCAAGTACAACATTAAAGAGAGAAAACAGAAAACTTGAATTGATGAACTAATGTTTCCATTGTGTTGAGTAAGCAGAATTAAGAACCTCTTATATATTTGTAGGATATAAGGTAATATTCCCAATCATAATGGAAATATGAATTTAATATCATAAATCTTGGAATATATGACATAATTATTCTAATATTCCAACACATGTTTTTTTTTTGTAGATTTTTTTTGTAGATTTTTTTTCTTTTATGTTCATCACCAATGCTCTGATGTGTTTGTTAATTTTACACAAGCAGTTGCGTTTTATTTAGCTGTCTTGTGGGTTTCCATCATTTTCTCTTGTTGCATCACAGATTATTATTCCATGTGGGCATCCTATAGAATTTTCTATTGTATGTTCTAGCGGGGTAGAGCATGTTTTACGGGCAGACAATAACTCATCCGATATCAGCTGGTGAGTTAATTTTAGAGATAAAATGTCAACTTACAATTTGTAGCATTTGTATTGCCTTTGATTTTCTATGCACGTGTGTGCTAGTTTATTTAACTGAAAATTGTTCTTCAACCTGTTGTTACAGTAGCTAGCAACATCCTTGCTCTTTCTATGACCACCACCATGGTAATGATGGCAAAATATTGCCAAATATTTTGAAAAATTCCTTTCATACAACAAATAATTTTCTGAAACTGTTCCATTTTGTGTAACCACTTGAAATGGTTTCCATATTTCAGTTTTGTGGGTGACGAAACTTGCTTTTGTGAATTTTGTAAAAGAGCGGCAATGCCTAATTTACTCTTCTTATCATTTCAAAATTATGGGATGCGTAAAATTGGACACATTTTAATTAGACATGGAACGTAACTGTTAAGCATTTTAAAATTAATATTTGTCTGTTGTAAAGTGTTTTTTCTTTTATCACCAAACAGTTGTATAGCATCTTTTGGAAAATAAATAAATGTATCCTTCTGTAATGAAATAGATCTTATATGTTGTAGGGTCTTATCTTGCTCGATTATTAATTAGTAGCTTGAGAATGGCCGGCTAATTGCAAATTGCATAAACTGTTGAAGTCTCACTTGTTTTGAATATTTTTTTCCTCCGTATTCTGCAGTTCCAGAGATACAATTGTTATCACATTGAGATTATTCATCATGAGGGTAAGGATTTAAAATTTGTATAAGACTTTGTTGATCTTCTTCATGAAGAAACTAATTGATGACCATAGTCAACAAGTAGAATTCGGAGAAAAACTTTAATTTGATGATATTTTGGTTCTCACTTGTGCAGGCAAATGAGAAAAAGAAAGGAAAAAAGAAGAGTTTGTTTTTCAAAAGATGAGGTTTCTTGGTCGTGTTTTGAGCAACTATTTGATGAATGATGTTACTTCTGGTTGAATGAGTTAAAGAAATTGTTGTCTTCTTCTTGTTCATCACAATTTTTTGTTTTCTCTCTATCTTGTGTATTTATTTGTTTGATAAACATATTGAATGAGGGAGAAAATGTTGTTTTATTGTATAGTATCCAAATTATTTGATTGTTGGGAATCTCCTGAACAAATATATAATTATACCAATTCATATAAAAATAGTAACATTTTCTTCTTCTTATAAATATTTTTTTGTGATAGCTTGATTCTCAAAGTCTTAAAGACATTTTGAAGTAGAAATTGAACATGAAATTTCATTATTTTGCTATGACAATATTTTATTCACTTTACTAGTATTGAAATCGATATTTTTATTCTAATTCAAAACATTTAATATTTAAAATTTGATTTTAGGTTTTTCAAAAAAATTTAACTGCTTTTTTTTGTTATGATTAAAAGGATTGTGGGGAAAATAATTAATGTAAAGCTGCACAATTGTATATAAACTTTACATGGTATTTAGATATTAAATATTTCATTACTATTACAAATTGCACTTAAATTTAACTTTTAAACTTGTAAAAGGTGTTACAATTTATTTTCAATTATAAGGTCTTGTTTATCTCTTTCTTTTCCTTCCGATCATTCTATTTATTATCTAAAATATTTTATATTTTAAGTTATTATTTTTACTATTATCATTTTATAATAATATAAGTCTTTACAAAAAGATATATACATCTCAAAATCTTTACTAGTTATTTAAATAATCGAGTTATTTATAGGTTATTTAAATAAATAACTCGAATTCAAAAATAACTTAAGAGTATATTTTTTTTTAAATAAAGTGGCACTTGAGTTTTTTTTGTGTCTTTCAAGCACGATTTGTGTGACATATCATTTTGTGTTTTTTTTTCTAACATCTCCAAACAGGAAGTGTATAAAATTTTCTTAAAATTCCATTTAACCAAGGAAACTTGTTAACATTTAAGTAATAAACATTAAAAAAATAGTTAAAAAATTGTTTTTTTTTAATTTTTATAAATATACAAAAGAAAATTGAAAAAAAAAAGAAAAAAGTAATGATGTTTAGGGGAACTATTGTCGGGATTCAAATCTTCATAAACTTAAAAATTAATTTCCAAATTTGATTAAATTAAAAAAACTAAAATGAAATTTTTTTAGTAAACCAAAATGAGAAAATGTTCAGACACTAAAGAATGGTAGCTTGCATTTTTCTACTATTTCAGGTATACAACAAATGCGGGTAGATTAAGGAGAAGATTATAAAGATTATGATTGTATTTTGACTCTGTACACTTAAGACATACTTTGGTCGGACTTAATATATTTTTTAAATTAATTATTTAATTTAAAATATACTAATGATAAAATATTTAAAATAATAAAGTTAAAATATATTTAACTTTATATATTTTAGGGTATTTAAAAATTATTAAATAATTATATAAAATGTATAAAACAAATAATATTTTTAAAAAAACTAAAATTAACTTTAAAGACCATGTTACAAAATATAAACGTAAATAATATACCCAAGATAGTCTGTGCTATAAAATATAAACATAAATAATATACACAAGATAACCCGTGCTACAAAATGTAAACATAAATAATATACACGACACGAATTATTCGATCATAACGTGATTGCCCAAATATAAAGTTTTAATCTTAATATATAACCAAACTAAATATATTAGTTTTAATGTTATTACAATAAAGAGTTTATTTTGAAAATATTATGATTTTACTAATATAATTTTAATAAATCTATTTTAAACAAATAAACTCTTAAAATATTTAAATTTTTACTATTTTAAATTTACAATCTTATAAGTTTAATTTTTTTTAATTTTATAACAATTTTATAAATAAAGTTAATTTATATTTTTAAATTAATCTTCTTTATTAATTTTGAAATAAATTCACATACTGTTATAATTAAAACTTTTTATTAATATTAATTTTTTGATTATTTTAATATTTATATTATAACATTAATATTATTTTAAAATTCACTAACACACAGAAACATCTAGTTGATTATTCTATAGGATGAATGAACATGCAAACTTAACACAAGAGGTTTATATTTTTTTTTCTCTAAAACAACCTGTTGATTTGCTTGATAGGAAGCAAAAGCATATAATGAAAAAAAATGTTTTAGAAATTATTTAAAATTAAACTCTGAATTTAAAAAGCTTATAAATTTTGAATTACTTTTTAGGGTTACTTACTATTTGTCAAACATTATTATTTAGAGAGATTTTGTATTTAAATAATTTTTAAGTATTATTATTATTGTTTGTATATAACTAATTATAAGTTTATAGTTTCAAAATACATCACTTAATTAATTTTAATCATGACTAATACTTAAAATGATTAAGAATTTTCGTAAATATTGTTTTAACAAAAAAAAATTAAAATTCTTTTCATTTTTGATAAGCAATTTGTTGTTTAAAGTCATTGTTAGATTAAAATTACAATTCAAATATTTCAAATTATATAAAAGGATAATTTATATTTTACTTATATTTTTATTTATTTAAATTAATGAATTGGTCCAATTATTTATTAAAGTATGTATTGTCTTATTTTTTAAAAATAAATATAAAATATAAAATATTTTTTTTTTAAGGATAGTCAAAAATTAATTTTCAATTCTTATAAAATGAAAAGTATTAAAAATATTATACAGTGGGTAGTTTTATTGAAGGGAAACAAAAGGGCTTTTTTGAACATACAAACCCCAGGCCCAAAGCGGGCTTAAATAAGCGGAATCATAATACAAGACCTAACTCCTTCAGGTTCGAAGAACCAGAGCTACTCTTTACGATCCATCTTCACTTTCATCACTTTCTTTCTCTACAATTCTCTCTAGACCTTTGATTTCATCACTCAAACACACTAAAAATGCAAGCTCCAGTCCTCGTCCTCAGTAAGTGCCTTTTTTTCCTCATTCAGACAATGCTTTCCGTAAATCTCATTGCTTCCATTTTGAATCTTCCATTTTTTCATATTAACTGTCTTTGAATGATCACCACTTTGATGCGTCCTGCTTAGAAATGTTAGGCAAGAACCATAAAATGATGCATTTTCTGGATCCGATTCAATTTTTTCAAGTGAAAATGGTCATTTAGTTGATTCTAAACAAGCCTTTAGGTTAGAGCTTAAGTTGGAAAGGTTCCTAATGCTATAACTATAGATCCCATACTCTTAACTATTTAGTACTGGTATAGTGAATTAATCATTTTGATATTATTAAATGAGCAGAGGATTCGTTGAAACGTGAGTCTGGACGGAAGGTCCATCATGCAAATATTCAGGCATCCAAGGTAAGCTCAAATCATTAGCATTCGTTTATCCTTGTATTGTTTATTAGTATACAGTATGTTTGGAGTATTTATATTTTGTTTTAAAATCCTTTAGCAGTTTATATTATTGATTTATTCATTGTCATGATCGTCTTCTTCATATTGATGTCTATTTGTGTTGTTGTCTTTTAGTTATTAAGGGGAATGGTTAAGATTGAGTTCAATGGAGTAATATTATTCAAATATCTTGTATTGAGAAATTGATTTTGTGCATTCAGAATTATATGTGAGGTTATCAAAGACAAAGTTTACCAACTTTATAAGTATATTATTCCCTTGTTTGGTTGGAGTTATAAGCTATGTAGTGTAGGCCATACAATTTATATATAGGCTTTCTCTGTTATTACTTTGTTTCATATGCCTTTTATCTGTGAGATTCATTTTTTTTATATGAATCTGCTTGGTAGGCTGTTGCAGATATAATCCGCACTACATTGGGCCCAAGATCTATGTTGAAGATGCTACTTGATGCTTCCGGTGGTAATTTTCTGCTTAAATTCATGCATATGAACATGTAGAGTAGTGAAACTCGAACTCTATTTTTTTCTAAGAGTAGCCAGAACAATTATTTTGTCCACTTATGGATA
Source organism: Impatiens glandulifera (assembly GCF_907164915.1). Taxonomy (NCBI): domain Eukaryota; kingdom Viridiplantae; phylum Streptophyta; class Magnoliopsida; order Ericales; family Balsaminaceae; genus Impatiens; species Impatiens glandulifera. The sequence continues at coordinate 33,796,080 of NC_061870.1, forward strand.
TGTCATAGCTTTGTTTCCCTATTTCAATGAGAAACTTGCCTTTGTCTTCTTATCCGCCAAGGTTAACCTGCAGTTTTAGATTTGTTATCCTTGCTGGATATGAGAATGAAATGGAGTGCATTTGTTTAATTGGTATTCTTACTTCGTCCCTAGACTTTTTTTGGACATAAATGCAAGAGAGATGGAATGAAGAAGCCTATTGCTTCTTCACTTAATATGATGGGTTTTTTTCTATGTGTATTTATTGCATTTATAACAGTTTTATTATCATCAGTATTGTTCCAACTTTATGATGTATGTGTGTTGAGGCATGTCTTCTGATTTCTGCACAGGCATTGTGGTTACTAATGATGGGAATGCAATTTTGCGTGAACTAGATCTTGCGCACCCAGCAGCTAAGGTACGGAATATTTAATTCTTATACAATGGATCATATCTATTATTAAAATCTTTTTGTTGTAGTTATTGACATTTTTGTTGATTTTGCAGTCAATGATCGAACTTAGCCGAACACAAGATGAAGAAGTTGGAGATGGAACCACATCAGTCATTGTACTTGGTAGGAAAACTTAGTCATAATCAATTTTTTTGTAGAAAATCTGCTCAAATTCATCATGGTTAATGCAACACAATTAGTGGCATGGTATCATGTCTTAGGTTCTTCTAGAAAGGTTCTTAATTGAAGCATCTTGGAGTTGCTTTTCCATAAAACATTTTGTGCATAGACCTTATCATGACTGATTGATCTAATACTAATAGTGAGGAGTCCTCCAAGGGATTCCTGTTTTAAACCATGACCTTTCTTCATCCCATGAGCTAGACTCATCCACTATGGTTTCTATAAAGTTTTTTATTACTTTTCTTTACTGTATTTTCTAATTTTTGACATTTTTCAAGCTGGTGAAATGCTCCATGTTGCCGAGGCCTTCATTGACAAAAATTATCATCCTACAGTCATTTGCCGAGGTAATGATTTGTTAGTGGTCAATTCAAGGTTTTAAATGTTAAACTATGTTATGCTTTTATGCTAATGTTGTTTTCTACTTTGGATAGCTTACAATAAAGCTCTTGAAGACGCTTTAGCTGTTCTTGACACAATTGCTATGCCTATTGACGTGAAAGACAGTGAGTTCTTCTTGATCTCTTAATTCTTTTATTTTTTTGAAAATTCTGTGGAAGGTGTATGGTAACAAGTATTTATTTTAACATAACCATGTTTGGTCATCTCAAATAATAGCACACCAAATCTTAGAACAAGCAATAAAAGATCTTTGCTATCTTGCACCACTACGTCTCCTAGGGATTACCTATAACATTTGCTTCCAAAATTGTGTATGAATAAATAGCTAGATTAATTATCATCACCTCTCTCCAGATATTGTATTTGAACATTGTATTAATCCAGTTTTACGTGCTTACATTTGTTTATTGGCATACTTCTGAATCTTGATGTTAATCTAATTGATGTGTTATTAATTATGGACATTTCTTTGGACTGAGAATGACTCATTAGTATTGTCTCATTTTTTCTCCTGCGGACAATCATTTTTCTAGAGCACTACTCATTCTGTATGCATAAAAGGGAAGTGAACTATTCCATACAGCATATGGATTAATCCATGGTTGTAACTTCTGTCATGTCCTTTTATAGGATATAATAGTTAAAACATGTATTGTGGTTATCATCACAGAGATTCTTATTCTAATGACATACATTTTTTTGTCATCTCTTTAGTGTTCTTTGTGTTTAGTTATAATGTGAGTGAATATGAGTTATGAAGCTAGCAGTAATTTTGTAAGGAACATGTTGATGTGATAGATCACAAAGACTACTGTAGTCATCTTCTAAGGTAGAAAAACGTTTTAATTTCTTTTTTCTGAATTTCATCGTCTATGTTGGAAAGTTGATTTGTTTTTCTGCTTAATGCATTTTTCTTGCGTTAATGTTTTAATTCATTCTTCAGGAACGGCATTATTGGGACTGGTTAAAAGCTCTATTGGCACAAAATTCACTAGTCAGTTTGGTGATCTTATTTCGGTAAGCATTGACTATTCCACTGATTAAGATCCTGTAAAGAAATAATCTATATCTTTTTTTAGGAGTGATTTATTTGTACAACTTTACCAAGTTTAATAATCAATGATCTGATATACACTGACCATCAAAAATAATTTAGTGCATCACATATTTTCAATCCATTTTGCTATCTTTATCATTTAGGATTGGCAATAGATTAGCATTTTTTTAATCGCTTGTTCATTCATATTCTTAAACACTATTGGTTTATGAATCTGTCTTTTACTAAAAAACAGGATTTAGCAATTGATGCCACAGAAATTGTTGGAGTGGACCTTGGTCAGGGGTTGCGTGAAGTGGACATTAAGAAATATATTAAGGTAGAGAAAATCCCTGGGGGTCAACTGGAAGACTCAAGGGTTCTAAAGGGAGTAATGTTTAATAAAGATGTGGTTGCCCCTGGTAAGATGAGAAGAAAGATTGTAAATCCACGAATTATTCTTCTCGACTGCCCGTTAGAGTACAAGAAGGGTGAGAATCAAACAAATGCCGAGTTGCTTAAAGAAGAAGATTGGGGTGTTCTATTAAAGTTGGAAGAAGAATACATTGAGAATCTGTGCATGCAGATACTGAAATTTAAGCCTGATTTAGTCATCACAGAAAAGGGTCTTAGTGATCTTGCATGCCATTACCTAAGCAAGGCAGGTGTCAGCGCAATCCGAAGACTAAGGAAAACTGACAATAACAGAATTGCCAAGGCATCTGGGGCTACTATTGTTAACCGTCCTGAAGAGTTGCAAGAATCTGATGTTGGTACTGGTGCGGGTTTGTTTGAGATTAAAAAGATTGCAGATGAATTTTTTGCTTATATTGTTGATTGCAAAGATCCAAAAGCATGCACTGTGTTATTGAGAGGTGCAAGCAAGGACCTCTTGAATGAGGTGGAAAGAAACTTGCAGGTATGATATGTCTTGTCCTTAAATTAAATGGAGATTTTGGTTTTATATAAATATCTTAGTGACCCTACACATAATTCACTTTTTTTAGAAATGAGATAATTGTATATGTCTTTGTCATCCAGTTTGGTCCTAGAAATGACATAACCCCTTGTGTGTGTTATTTGTATTATTTTTTCTCACTCCAAATTATTATTTTGGGTATTATTCTTTTCTAATAATGCTATGATTTGGACAGGATGCCTTGTGTGTGGCTAGAAACATCATAAAAAACCCAAAACTTGTTCCGGGTGGTGGTGCTACAGAATTAACCGTTTCTGCTACCTTGAAACAAAAAAGCTCATCTGTTGAAGGAATAGAAAAAGTAAAGTGTTTATCTATTCTATTATGTTGTACAATATAGTTTCCTTCACTTTTCTCAATTGGTAATGATGTTTTTTTTATGTCTTAAACAGTGGCCATATGAAGCAGCAGCGATTGCTTTTGAGGCGATACCACGGACCTTAACTCAAAACTGTGGAGTTAATGTCATCCGAACAATGACTGCCCTTCAAGGGAAGGTAACAGAACAAATAAGACGGTTGATGTGTTGTTTAACTAGGTATATAAGATGGTTGTTTAATAAAATAGCGATTC